>NW_009187057.1:11123-39015 GCF_000690835.1 Fulmarus glacialis | reverse complement strand
CCCCACCCCCCCAAAGTCTGTAATGTTTTAATATATCAGAAAAGAAAGTCTTGGGTAGGACATCTGACCTCATTGGATATTGATCTTCTAGTTGTCAACATCTCGTTGTCAACATCTCATTGTCAGTGGCGAGAGTTTTTCCTCATTAAGGCACTGTGGTCATTACAGTGTGCAACACTACTGTGATGTGACTACAAGGCACAAAAATCAGATGCCTGCCAACTGCTAAGTGGGGGACCTTTCTTTGCAGCTGGGCAGCTGCCGTACATCCATATTGCTGTCGTCAGTTGAAGTGAACTTCTGAACAGCAAGGCCTGGGGCGTAATGTAAGAGGGAGTAAAGGACAGTTGATGGGTAGGAGCTGGTGGAAGTGCTGCTGTGCAGCCATAGGATGGTGGGATGCTTTTATTCAGAGGTGGTTAAAAGCAAGATTTCCTCAAAAATTTCCTTCCTGTTCCTGTTGAAAAACAGATAGAAGAAGAACAGTACCTGGATCTTCCTTTTATTCATATTGAACATGTTTTTCTCTGCTTGGAGATGATATTTAAAAGCTCTTAAAGTTACTATAATCAGAAATAAATACATTATTAATGTCTGAAATGTGACTAAAAACCCCTCTCTGTCTCCAGAAGCATGAAAATATCCCTGAGAACCCCGATTCACCCCCATCATTTCATCATTATACCTGGAAGGATAGCTCTGAAAGTGGTGTCATGGTACCCAGGGATAATCACCCTGCTGTAGTTCCTGACCAAAGGTGGGATCAGTAGTCAGATCTTTGGGTAGCGGGTCTCCTCCCTGAATCAGGTGTCCCCAGGAGCCAGGCTGGCCTCTGTGGGGTTCATATTTGGTCCAGCACACCCCATGTTCCCTTACACCATCCCATGTTACATCCCCTAGGCACTTCCAAACACAGAAGCCCTATGGAAATAAGGTTTGTTATGCCAGTTTGTGCCTGTGGAGGATTTAGGACAGAGGAAGACAGTTCAAGCATTCTGCTTTGTGTAACCTTTGAACTCCAAGCTTGCTAGCCACCTCCCCTTCACCTGCATGATTCCTAGTATCATGGAAAGTAGAGAGAAACAGGAGATGGCAGACATTGCTATAGCTATTTGTGGATTCCACTGTGGGAGCAATAAGATCAGTGTGTGACCAGGAGACATCCACTGAATAACTTTTGTCTACTTTGTAGGAGGATGAATGTCCTATCCAAACCGCTTGCATCCAGCAGCACCAAGAACATCAGAAGAGAAAGTACAGTACATCATGAAACAGTTCTTTTTCCATAGGGAGCAAAGTACATTCCCAAATTATATTGGTAACAATAAACCTCTGAAATAATACAGTACATCTCTCTCCAGTGAACGGTATCATTCTGTATTCTTCAGAGCTGGATGGAATAAAACTGCACAGAACAAAGGTTTCAAGTTTCCCTTTTTGATGCTCTCAGACCTGAGCAAAAATAATTAATTTCTCCACCTCCACAAAGGATTTTGGCAGTTTTGCCATCAGTGGAACACAATAATTGTCAGTAAAAAGAGTCAATTTCCACAGATAAACTAATATGCAAGAAACCAAGCAGCGCACACGAGAACACCTTCTCTCCTTCATTTCAGATCAGCTTGGGGACAGGAAATTGTTTTTGTTTACATTTAAAGTAATGCGGGGCACAAATCTTAACTCTCCTCTTGATCCCTGAAAGGGATGTCTGAGGGTATGAACATGCTCTTGCTATATGAAGTATGAATTACAGGCCACCTCCCGTTGTTTTACAGCTGGGATAGAAAGCTTCAGGGCTTCCTAATCTGAGTATTGCCTCTTTTTGGCACGCAAGATGTGGTGACGAATGCTCCTCCATGGCTGCGATGGTTTGGGTCTCACAATGTATAGGTAACTCAGGCCCTACACCTATCAGGAGTATATATAAGGTTAAAGCCTCCCCTCTCCCTCTAATGCTGCTCGCGGTTTGGACAGCTGTGCAACACATCCTGGATGCAGGCTGGTAATGCAGTGTTAGAGGTAATGAAGATTTCCCAGCACTTTCCATTCTAAACCCCCCACTTTCAGTGGCTTTTGATGTTACTAAGCTGCAATGACCAGGCTACAGCCTTCACAGCCTCTAGCAAGAGGTTTCAGCTAAAGCATTTCGGACATTTCTCAGCAAAATACAACTGACCATCTAGAAAAAACCTCATAACCATTTACTTCAGAAATTCTAAGTATTTTTGTATTGAAACCCAGGACCTGAAATATGATGGTGAAGTAGAGGAAGGTAGACCTGCTCTAGCCCCAGTGATGTGCTGTGGGGTTGAGTTTGGCTAAGGGTTAACCTCAAGAGAAAAATGAAAATTTAAATTCACTAATGCAGAGTGACATGTTCCATGTTACATTTGGGAAACTACCACATGTGACCTAAGCCTGCTCCATCTCTTTGGAGGTTCCTGATGCCAGGTAGAATAAATGCTTGCATTGCCGCTGAACAAATGTCACTGTAGGGATGGAGGTGCTGAATGGGATTTCCTCCTAAAATTATGAGCCCTACTACTGAGATACCAGAAATGGGAACAGAAGACAAGGGGAATATCTCTATTCTGTTCTCCAAACTTCACTTGGCTGGCGCCTCAAAGGCTTGAGGAAAGGGAAACATGCCAAATTCAATGTCAGAGGATGAGGCCTCTCAGGAGGTGGAGGATGGGAATAAAGAAATAGGCAGAAATAGGAACAGCAGGGAGCTGTGAGGCAGGCAAGACTGGGGAAGGGGAGAAGAAGGGTGGACAGATGCTTTTTAGGACAAGCCCAGAAGATGATGGCCACTATGACACATTTCCTGGCAGAGACCTGGAGGTCTCTGCTTCTCTTTCTTGTCCGCTCAATACCTGTGGCAAAGTGGTGTCTCCAGGCTCCCCTCACACCAGCTATGCGTAGCTGCTTGTAGCCCTCCACTGGAAGAAGACCGCACCATTGATTTATAACCCAATCCTACAGCTGACCCACTTGTGTATGGGAAGGGCAAAGGGGGGCTGAGGAGGGGAAATATTATTTTGTAAGGTTATTTTGTTTTTCAAATGTTAAGTATTGTTCGGCAATACAGCTAGGAAACCCCACTACAATCAGCCAAATCAGAAAGAATTTCACCCCATTCCAAGGACTCAGCCTCTTACATGTGCTGAAGGGCACAGTCTGCCTATGGAAAAATTAGTATGCAGTCATGTAATTAAAGATTATATCATTCCATATACAGAGGAGAACCTTGTTTAAAATACGTACCACTAGATCTTAATTCTGGCACCCCCTAAGGCTTGTGGGCTTTACTTCAGAGCCTTATCATTTTTCTAACGTTTTGGGGATACGGTTTTCTTATAAATATATATGTGTGTGTGTGTATAAATATCTTTTTTCTTATAAATACATATATGCATACATTTATATATATATATAGACACACACACATATATATATGTAGGCCCTTCCACAGCCATTAGAAACATAAAAACTGTAAGAAGCAGTTCTGCTCCTTAGCTTCTGTGACAATTGTGTTTCCATCAGTGGTTAGCCTCTTTGCAAGGGGACCTGCTTCTGTCCTGGATTTGCCATCAGATATTAGGATTCTCTGTAGAACGCATCTCATGCTCGCTCAGCAAATCCCTTTATTTTTTCTCTGGGAAGCTGCTCATAGGTACTCCATCACTCTGACATTTTTCAGCCAGGATAATGACGGAGCAAACAAGCACAGCAGCTGACTCAGGAGGAAGGTGTAAGACTGCAAAGCGGCTGAGCACAGAAGCTACTGTTCGTTTGTTTGTTTATTTATTTATTTTTAAAATCCACACAATAGAACAACACGCATTATTTTTTGCATTATAAGCAACCACTTTTTCCAAGGTTAAAAATTTCCTCAACACTGACCAAAGGATAGCATCAGATCCAACAGAGGCATACAGCAATCACTGAAACAATGGAAGCAAAGATGGCAGCAAATAAGGATTTTAAAGGTAGATAAGATGGCTAGGAGCTAGCAGTAACTGGGGGATCAGAGATGCTTGAATGTAATTAGATAAAGAGGAAAGGGTGATGTGAAATTTGAGAAAGGCTTCTCTTCAACGTATTTGTATGCAGAAAACTTCCTGAGACAGTAAACAATCAAATATAAAAGCAAAAGATCTAGAGATAGGTTCCATAAAGGTGAATACACCTTTTTTTAATTATTTTTATACCATAGGTAAACTTGTTAATATATTTCATATTGCAAAGTGACACAGCTTTATGTATGTTCATTTTTATCTTCTCACTATGATGTATAATATCTGTCATAACTTGAATACAAGCTTGCTGTCCCATTTTAGGAATGGAAGTAAAGTCATAGTGTTCACCAAGTCATCATACTTCAAATTTTCCCCAGGGTCATATTCTCCCCTCTCTGTCTCCGAGAGCTTGCCAACTTCAAAAAAAAACTCATTACTTTTACTTGGCAACTGATATTTCTTTCATCACATTGATAGTTTTACTTTCTTTTGAACAAAGAGACTGGTGTGATTTATATTATATGACTGCAAATAGTAAATTAGCATCTTAGTAAGATCTAGCATGGTTTATAGTACTTTGTTCACATGTCCCTTAATTTTGATTGTTTTCTTGTAGCTACAATACTATCACTCAGTCACTGTCTAAGAAATCTAAAACAGTACCTTTGAATAACCTCAATTACACCAGTGCAACTTTAGCAGCTTGGTGTTACTGACAAAATGAAAGGAAACACAATTCTAGTGCTACTGCTAATGTAATTCTACCGGGCAAAATTTTCAGAAGCACTTCTACACTGTAATTCAAGTTAATTTTTGTGTAAATAAAGTTTTAAGTGGTCCCTGAAGAAAGAGAAAATGAATCATTTGAATCCACAGCTTGTCAAATAGTTCACTCACTTTGTTTATGGAAGAGCAATCCAAGCCGTTTCTCCAGCAAGCCTAATCACAACATATATAATGGACCAAAGCAAACTGTGACTCTAAATATTCTAAAGCAACAGAAAGTTTTATACTTACAGCTGACCCTAAACTGGAATCTGACCAGCTCTCTGTGTCAGCAGACGTTACAGAGTCATGCATAACTCCCCATACAGAGTAATGGAAGTGGAAAGGGACCTCAGGAGGTACCTGGTCCAGCCTCCACCCCCGCAAGGCAGGGCCAGCAGCAATATCAGATCGGGTTGTTCAGGATCTGGTCCAGTTGAGTGTCAAATCTTATAAATGTTACACTGCAGGTAGTCAGGAGTGTTCAAAATAATACATTACTCCACTGTCCTGAAGTCTACTGCCTCTGGTGCCAGCTTTCAGCATAAGCATTATAGTAGGAAAGCTCCATTTTGGCACAGAAGGGAAAAGCTTGTACTGGACTTGAAATCTGGGCCGCAGTATTGGCCTTCATTTACTAAAGTGTCACATCAGAAAAGCTTTTTCCAAGGGCTGTACCAGAGAGGAAACTATGATTTGAGGCAAAAAAAATCTGAGAGATGCCTCAGAGTTCTTCAAACGCTGCTGATTAAAACATATCGGAGAACTTAAGCTCAGCTAAGGTCAAAAGCAAAGCTTCTGTTAACTGCAATTAATCACCAGAAGACCCTTTCATCCCAATTCTACTCCTACTGACATAAAAGGCAAAATTCTTGCTGTCTTTGGTGACCCAGGATCAGACCTTTCAAAAGCAACTTGGGTGGAGGGGTGGGGGTGTTCTCTTCCTTTACGTCTGTATATGTATTTCTAATTTCACATCGGAACTTTTTATGGTCAAAATATAAATCCCTGAAAAATGAGTTTTTTAATGGAATTGCTGACAGACTGTTAAGTAGAGTGCCACAAACAGCACTGCTGTAATGATTAGTTGAACAGGCTGATTACACTGGGCTTGTGTGCTCTCAGCAATGGCAAAAACTCATTTGATTTTCAATACAGCAACCCTCTTGAATCAATATTTTGTATTATGTATTCCATTTGAAGTACTTGTATAAAGAGTACAGTATTATTTTACCTTAATATTTTATTTTTAGAGCTCATGTAGCATAATTAGGCACATTTTATGTATGTTTGGCATACAGTTTAACAATAGCTAGAATTTACCTGTTTGCTTTACAGTTAGATCTGCAGTCAGATCTATATATGTGTATGTAGGCATATGTGAAAATGCACATCTCTCTAATTGCAGTTCCTGATACTTATCTCAGATATATGACCTATGATTTTGTGTGCCTTTTCCTTCTGGATGTCTATCCAGAGACACCTTAAAGAGGAATAATTTTCAGGAAGCATTGAGTGTTGTCCATAGAGGCATGCAGTCACCGAGATGTTAAAACTCAATAGTCATTTTTTAAAGGTTAGGTCATATCATAGATCTCTCTCTGTATCTTTCTCTCTCATTGTTCATCTCCCTGTGTACAGTAACTAATCTGCATGGAAGACAGACATACAAAGCTGAAACATGCCTAATCTCTTCAAATTTAAAGAAGCTCCTTTTAATCAGCATCACTATAACCCATGCAGCCCCAGCTGTATAAAGTCACCCAGGTAGCACAAAAATAACAATCACCATGGCAGTGGAGGGTCCTGGGGGCTCTCTTAAGCACAAAGTTACTCTAATTCCTTCTTAAATAAATTACTTATTCCTGTCCAGGGCCAATATATGAGGATTTGCCCCCAAAAGGAGCCTTGCCAGAAAGGACAGTCCGCACCGCACCACACCCTGTCACCTGAACTTTCCACTGCCAGGGGACAAGTCATGTCCTGTCAGGCGACCTCATGCAGGCCTTATATGACCTGGGGGATCTTCAGCCTGGGGCCAGAAAGCAAGCTGAAAGGTCTGAATAAGCACAATAAGCCCAGTACTGGAAAAGTCCCTGAGTTAAGTGCGAAGTGTGGCCCATGCAGATGTGACTCCAGGGTCGGTACCTAATTAAGGCTACCTGGGACCGGAAAGGCTGCCACAGATTCATAAGTCTACATCTGGCACCACTGTCTGGCTGAGATTTATAAGAGTGTAATGTAGCTGAATCTGTCCGATTTGTCCAGGCAGGAAGGCAAGCCCTCTCATTCATGGTTTTTTGTTTATTTTCCTTTTCAAACACTGATGGTGTTATTGGCACCGTGTAAAGCAGTCAGGGCAGATGAGTTCACTGCCATCTTACGGGTTTTGGTGAGAGCATTAAGTTCCAGGACAGTGAGTCAGTTTTCAAGAAGCATTTCAGTCAGAGCCACACAGAGGCTCACTAATATATAAGAACTTTTATTTTGAGGAAACAGCATTACATTTATGAATATCACCCCAGAGTGCAGTATCTAAATACCTTATTTGCAAGAAACTCTGGCTGAGTAAAATCCTGAATTCAGTGGGAGTTTTGCCACTAACTTCAATAGGGGAGGATTTTACTGGTTTTATCTCCTGGGAAGGAGAAAAAAGCAAAATCCAAGAACATAAGCCATCTAAATAGTGATTACCTAAAAACACTAAGTAAAAAAACACTTGGCAAAAATCAAACAAAATTTCTGCATTACCAAAGGGACTGAAAACTATTAAAGCAAATTCTCATGCCTGCTCATTTATACCAGGATCAGCTTACAGTTTTCTCCAGGCAGTGATTAAACAAACTGCAGTTTTCCTCCATTCTCCTTGGCTGTTGATAAACAAGTGATAGTATAAGTGAGCATAGAAAAATGCAGAGCAGTGAAAACAATAACAAGGAACACCTCTTACCAGCAAAGAAGTGGATTCAGACACTGAATCACACTGAAGCATATGTATGGAAACATTTTGACTTCCATGGCCTGTCACCATGTGCTTAAAACACATGCTGAAGTGAGGTTTCCTAAATCAGGACCAAAAGCATTTTGAAAATATCCCTTTCAATAGTAACAACTGGCTTCAGGCTTTTCACATCTACGTGTCAAAGCAAACTCAGTTTTGGGGTTTCATGGAAGTCCTTTCATTGCTTTGAGATATCACTGGAAAGGAAGGTAAGTACATCTGAAACGTTGCCGAGTGACAATCTGAAAGTGCTAAAGGACCTGAAATCTCTGATCTGCTACAAAAGATGAAGTTATAAGTCGACCTGAAGCTATGTGAATAGGGACAAATGGATTGAGAGTTTTAAATACAATGGCCAGATGTTTTCTAAGTAATGTACTTAGAAACACACTATCCTGTTACAGAAGTTCCCATTTCTGAGTCATAAAAGGGAGTATGGCAAGAACTTGCAGGATCTCCAAGGAAAAGCCTGGTTTTCCCAGGGCTGTTTCAAGAATGAGTAGGGGAACCTGTAACATGGTTGCTTCACATGAGCAAGATGTCGGATGACCTCTGACTGCTGACATTATAGATTGGACTGGAAGAAACCCACAGGGTACTAGCTCTGAGAGGGGCCTACAGGCTACCCTTGGCAATTTACCATGTTGTAATCATAGAAACCAACTCGTTAATTGGCAGCCCTTTCTGGTTTGCCCTTCTCTTAGACAGCCCCTTTGTGTGAGCAGCAAAATGTTGTGTCTGTTGGAACTGTCACCCAGGTTTCCCTGGAGGTCCTGATATATCTGGCAAGTCAATAAGTACTGTAAAGACAAATCATTTTTTTTCATTCTGTAGGCAGTGACCCCATTGGGGATGATTTTTCCAGTCCTGTGAGCATTGGCTTGGGACTTTTTCAGGTGTCAGGCAATTCAGAGGTCTGTTTTACTGTTTCCTCTGTCATTATATCAGGCATCCTCTGCTACCTGACCTTGACCATCTCAGAGCCAGGGTAGCAGCTGCAAGTCAATACCTAGAAACTCACTCAGGCAGGTGCAGCTTTCCCACCTCTGGAAGAGAAGACCTTCACTTTTTAAAAACAAGATGTCCCAAAAGAAGGAACCAATAGGAGTGTCAACACCCTTGCAGAAGGATAGGGTTTGTGGTGGACCAGCTGCTAGACCTGGGAAGAAAGGGGCTGAGCTTTCTCTGAGGCTTCCAGACTCTGGCTTGAGTAAGTCCCAGGCTTGGGAGGGACTTACAAGTCTTGGGAAGGGTGTAGCTTTGTCTGACATGGGTGAAAAACCCACACAACTTCCTTGCGTCCTGTTCATGATACATACTTGAGCTGAATGTTATTCTATTCATTTACAGAGATTGAGTTCCTAGGGAAACCTTCATCTCTCCCTTGTACCATTATTTGTGTGGTTATATTCACATTGACCAGTCCTAAACTACAGTTCTTGGCCACAAGTTGAAGATTATTGATATCTTGACCTAGAGTTCAAACCCAAGAATAGGGTCATTATTCCACGATTAAGGTCAATAAGAGCTTTTTCATAACTTGGCAGTAATCAGTCAACAGGCTCTCAACTGGAAAATAAACAAAGAAAAGGGATCCAATCTATCCCTTGTGTAATACCAATGTATCTAATGGCATCACCACAGGATACCATCCCCCCAATGACAGGATGAACAAAACAATTCTTGTGGTTGTTGTTTTCCAAGAAAAGGGAAATATATTGATACTGAATGTAATTGAAATTACCCACTCATTCCAACGACACAGTGGTCTGCTGCTTATTTAAACATACCACATCATTTTCAACATTGATGAGCTAGAAAAACAGAGAGGCAATTTTTTCTTTTCAGGATAAGAATAATTATTTCAAATCTTTGCAAGGGGAGAAGGAGGATATAGAAGAGAAGAGTCTCTGCTCTGATTAAAGGCTCCTCTCTGTAAACCAAAAGGAACATCGAGGAAGGAGGGGAGCTGTATGAACCTCAATAACCTCGCCAGAGCCAACAGAGCCCCCTGACCTGACCCGGCCTGAGCTATCACAGGAGAGCCATCAGCCCCATGGTCTAAGGTATGACACTCATGAAGATGAGTCTACCTTATAAAAGGGTATGGGACCTATTATGTGATGCAGGGGAAGAGCATCTTGGTATTACACAAGGCTTACTGTGGGGATTTTAGGGGAGAAACCAAAGGAGGGGAAAGGGAGGGATCAGTGAGGTTTGGGGTGGAACAATCATGGGAAAACAGAGGGATAAAGTGATAAAATGGATAAAATGGTCAACGATGTGTAAACTGGTTGCTTGCCTGGCCATGCCCTGCACCTGATCAGTGCAATCTGTTCTGTCTTCTTATTAAACTACTTTTCTGACTATTTTCCTGGGTGAAGGATTGTCTACTCTATGTTCATGTGCACATGGGGGTCTAAGTACCAGCAAGAGGAGTCGTCACACCACAGTCACAGGGGCCTGTGTGTCTGGGGTGCCCGCAACTGGGGAGACCAGAGTGTGTGTATATTGCATGGGTGTGTATGTAGATGCGTGTAATCAATAGCAAACATCAAGCCAGATGAGTGAGATCAGAGTTCACAGTTCTGTCCACACTATTAGGTTGCTTCCACTGGTGTAATCTCCCCAAAGAAGAGCAACTTCCTGCAGTGCCCAGCTACTGCTACAACTACATGAGCACAGAAAACAGAAAGGACAATGTGGATGTCTTGTAAAGGGACATTTGACCCCCCAGGCCTCAGGAGCAGAAGACCTCTGTGGGCTGAACTCCACTTCCCATTCTTCACAGGGGACTTGGAGTGTGTCGCACAGACCAGGGTGGTGAAAGCTCAGTAGAAAATCACTGATCCTGCCACCGCTTGATGTAACTAGTCTGCAAAGGAAATTCAGTGGGTGATTTTTCCTTGATTTTAATGCATTTATTATTTTCAGGTCACTCGTAAATATTCCCCCAGAGGAACATGAGAATATATGAATGGACACACTGGGTCAGACCAAAGGCTTGTCTAGCGCAGTAACCTGATTTCGGTAGTCACCAATACTTGTGGTGGTGCATTCACACCCCCCTTTCTTCCTCGGGCCACTTGTTAATCTGGGCCGCTTGTTGATCTCAGAAATTTCCATGAAACCTCAGCCTTGGTGTATTGAGTTTGGCAGTTGAGCACTCCTTGACGGTACCAGAAACTCTGCATATCTGAGGCTGGGAACATAGTCCCACTCCCTGGCCCAGGTGTCCAGTAGAACAACACTGAAACCTTGACAATTTTTTAGTAATTACCACCGGGCACTGTGGTCAGGCTAGAAATTTACAGATTACTAAAGCCAACCATCTTGTGAACCTATAAACGGTGGTCCTAAGTGAGGCCCTTTGAGCGGGCTGCGCTCAGCATCTCCCTCTGAGTGGGACGCCTCTCAGAGCTCACGACCTTTCGGGTCTGCGATACTCCGAGGACTGTCGGGTCCTGGGCTGAATCCCCTTTGAAGCTCAACCCTTCACCCGTTGAGAGGGAATGCCTAGACATTTGACATGAATATTTCTTCACTGAAATCGAGGCGAATTTTTAACAGGTACCTTCTGTATTTTTTTTTTTTTCCTCTGTGCGTGTGTGAACTGATAGTAAGCATAATCTGTAATTAAGTTCTGATTGTAGTAGACTTACTAACTCACTTTATTGTATTGAATTAGTTAATAATTAAGTGCTACTAAAGTTTGTTAATGATTAGTTGATAATTAAATGCTGCTAAACTGTGAATGAACCCTAGACTGCTGCTAAACACATATAGTCCCTGAGATATAAACCTTAGATGATTTCCCTTTATATGTTTCATCCGTGTAATAAGTAATAGCGTGAACCTTGCCATCGAGTTCTGTTAGGTCGCACCTTTGTAAATCTCCATTAAAATCACTTTCTGCTAATATCTTTGATGGTGATTCTTTAAGCGGCCTCTAAACCACTCATTCGCAACAATACTAAAGCCTACAGTATACAAAAAAGGCAAACCATATGCAACAACAAAAGCATACAGTGAGCCTTTTCTGGTGCAGCCCCCGTTCTTCAACACAGGAAGTAACCTTGTCTTTTCCCTGTCAATGAAACTTGCTTAAAAATCATGAGTTCAAAAAATTTGTATCAGTTTATGTTCTGATTGTTGTTGCCTTTGGTGGGTTCAGTGTCAGAGACCTAAGTGCACTAATAGTCCTTAATATCCCTGACCAGCTTCACTTAGGATTCCCACCACCACCCACGGACCCAGGTTCAGCTCAGCCCCTGCCCCAGCTAACCCATAGCAGGTCCCCAGCCCTGCCTCTGGCCCTGCCTCCTGGATGGACCTCAGCTCTAACGCTATGGTAGCTCATCTTCTGGATGGACCCCTCAGACATACACTGTAGCCTGTCCCCTGTACTTGCCTTTGGCCTTGTCCCCTAGGTGGACCCCTTGGCTCCATGTCATGGCCTTGTCTCCAGCCCCATCTCCTTTAGCTCCTGGACCCCCTGGATGGTTCCTGGCCCTGGCTCACCCCCTCGCCCTGTCGGGGGCTGTTAATGGACCCCATCACTCTCTGGGTCTGTGCCCTATTCTCAGACCCTGCAGGACAGTGCCTGTTGGTGAGGGCACGACCAGTGCCAGGGTCATCTCCAGGCCCAGCTCCCTGGTCCTTATACCTTCGCTGCTCCCTGACATTCACACCTGCGAGCTTTTCTTCAGACTCTTTGTAGCAAGAAACTTTCTTGCTACAGAAAGAAAACTAAGATTCTTATGTGACTTTGAGAAAAAATACCAGTTCTGAAGGCTTTAGATAAAACCTTAAGAGATAGCAGCAACCTCGGAAAGAAATCATTTGGTTCTATAGATTATGCAGCGGGTAATTCTCAGAAATGTTAGGGCAGTAAATCAATAGCAAACTCCGAGAGACATATTCTCAACTCATTATGCAGTGCTTTAGTTCTTAAATTTGTATTAATTTGAAGGACAGCTAGCCAGGTCTAGTCCCATGCAGTGAGTTGAAGATAAGTTGACAAAATGTGCATTTTTCTCCTAGTTACAAATAATCTTTATTATTCAAAAGTCCTTATAGATGTTCTAAACAAATACAGAACAGCAAAATCTTTTGTAATCTCTCCAGTTCTGTTCTCACATCATTGTCAGAGTTGAGACAGGGAAATAAGATGAAATGTTGTAAATTTGTCAATATGGGACTGGTAGTTAGAAACCCAACATACCCTCCTTACCCCACCCCCAGAAATGGGCACAGCAGTGCATAAGCAAACTGCCTTCACTCTGGGAATTGTGATCAAAAAGGTGACCCTAGAGAAACTGCACTGCCGGTTGCCTTGTGGTTGCACACCAGGTTCAAAGCCATGCCTCTCTCTGCCTCATTCCCAGAGGTTAAAGACACCATTCCCAGTGGCTGTCTGTGTCCAGCCTCTGGGTGGCAAGAGAGTGATGATGGAAAAGGTACATCCCTCCTCTTCCTGTGCACTGGCCCTGCTCTCTCCCTGAAAAGTTTGGGCCCAAACTGAAAAATAAGATGTTTGTATGATTTATGTCAGGGAAAGCACCGTTTATAAAAAGAAAGAAAAAAGCAGAAAATAAGGAAAACCTTCATCTCCTCCTAAATACCACCTACCACTCCTGTGGAGAGAAAAAAGTGAATCCAAGAGGAAAGGGAAACCATGACACAACGCAGCATCTCAGGAATATTCTGAGCACTGCCAGAAGAGACATGCGAGTAGCTTAAACGCAGCGTTAAAAATAACAAGTTGCATGCTGAGACCCAGATTGCATAGGATCAGACTACTCCGTGCATTGCGTTATGAACCGAATTTGTTGCAGCTTAGGCAAAGGCTGACTTCTTGGGGGCTCATCGTTACATAGCCGAGCAAAAGGGAGTGTGGAAAGTTGTTTAAGCTAGTTCATCGCGTGGCATCCAAAGGGCGAGCGCACTCACCTCACCCAGCCCTACCTCCTGCTCAGCCGCTGCAGGGAAAGTCTGCCTCACTCACCAGCCCAAGCAAACAAACAGCAAAAAGCCCCGTGTGCCTGTAACTTACCCAGAGTTAATACTCTTCTGAAGTTGCCTTGCTTTGGCATAGCTCCTTTGCGTGAAAGGAACATATGAAACCTCACAGTGGAGCACAGCTTCAGTGCGGTGCTGGAGTAGAGGGTATTTGCTCACAAAATCATATTAACATCCACGGAACCGGAGCACTTAATTCCCCACACATCGCTTTGAAAATTCAGCCTTAAAGCAGCCTCCGGTGGAGGATGGGGGTGGGGAAGAAAAGGCTTAGCCTGAGGGACAGCTTAAATTAAACTTCTCCTAAAGCTTCCTAACTTTAACAGGAATGCAGGCCTTCCCTATCTCCTACAGCTCACAGCAATTCAAACGATCACACATACAGTGTCGTTGTCCTTAAAACAGGGAGAAATTCTCCTCTTGCCACACTGGGAGGAAACAGAAGGTTACCGGAGGGATGAGCTGATGTGTGTTTACCCAGAGGGGTTAGCAGGCTTGAGCCTGCAGAAAATTTTGCAGTTTTTCTTTATGCATTTTTAATCAATTCTAAGCCACTTACAAATATGTGCAATTACTTTCTGCACTTCGCTTTGTAATAAGATTTAATGACTGTTCTGTAATCCTCTTGGTGAGCACTGATAATCAAACACTATGATTTAAATTTTAGATTTAACATAGCAGTTTTCTACGAAATGAGGAGAAGTATATTTTTAATCTTTTATCTTTTACTGGAAGTTGGGAATTTTTCAGCTTTTTTATACACAGTCATAAAATAAAAGGCAGGATTGGGTTTTTTAATATCTTTTTCTAACGGATGCCAGAACACCCCAGACCTTGCTTATTTTGCTGGAATTTTTTTTTCTATGAAAATGTTTTATCTTCTAGAAATTTATGGTCTTATTTTCAGCATTCTTGGGCACCTCTTAAAGTTGATGAGTTATAAAATTATGTATACTTTCCATACAGAGAGATCCCAGATGTGAAATAACCATTTCTGTATATCGGTGCACCTATGAAAAGATTGGCTTTTCTCATAAAATTTGTTGGCTCTTTTTAAAATGAATTTAGTGCTCATGGAAAGCACAGGCCAACGTGATGGCAGCCACTCAAGCTGTTGAATACATCAAGCCAACAGAGCTTTCTCTTCTCGTTAGAAAATGCAGGACTCCTAAAAAAAGGACAAAAAGCCTGAGGGTCACAGACTGAGCAGCGGCCAGGTTGTGGGGTCAGGAGAGACCTAAGGGAAGGAGATGCACTACTGAAAACAACCATCAGAGCGCCAGTGAATGACAGCAGACAGCCAGGGGTACTGCCTGGAGATGATACAAAAGCTAAAGGCAGCCTTTGGGGTGATTTTGAACCATCAGTTGCAGGCTCTGGCCCCCACGTACCCCTCCCTTTCCACTCCATCAAGCCAATAACACAGGACCGATAGCAGCAGAGAATTACACCTCGCTTCTCCCCCCTGACAGCTCCAGCCCAGGTAGCAGGTAAAGCAGCTCCTCTGCAAGACCTACCAAATGATCTTTCCTCAGTCAGCTAGCACACTTTCCAAGGCCACCTTCAGTGACAAGAGCGGTGATGGGGCAACAGGTAGTCATTAGTCATGTCTTGCAGAGTCCCAGTAGGATCAGCTTGACTGTGACAGGGCTTTGGAAGGTCAGCTCAGGGCTCTGCCCCCAACCCCTCTGTCCCTTCTGCAGGGCTCGGCTTGACTCATCATTCTGAGGTGAGAAACAGAGCTTTATCTTCACAAATCTATTACAAAGTGAGTTATTTGTATTTATCTTCCTTCTGTAAAAAGTGTCCTTTTTTGGCAGAGACAGTATATCCTGAACATGAGAAGGCATCACTACCAGCTCTCTACACTACTTTTTCTCCTTCTCTCCATGCAACAAAAGAATGGTCTTCATGTGCAACAGAAACTTTTTAAGTTCACAACAACCTTGTGAACTACATCCGAAGCACCAGAGCTGCCTCAAATTTTATCCTGCTGCAGCAGCAGACAAATTTCTAGGTTTACATGCAGGAACACCAACTCCCTCTGCTCTAGCACTGACAACCACTTGCCATTACCCCCACCTAGAAAGGCAAGTTATTGACTGACTTGTGCTAGCAGGTGATTCCTGGTCTGAGCCAGGACAGGAGTGACGGAGGTACCTTCCCAAGCAGTGCAGGGAAGGGATCCAAAGCAATGGAAAGTCTTCAGTGGAAGCTTTATGAACAGTAAAGTTTTAGGAGAAAGCTTAGGCTAATTTAATATTTGGCTATTTGAGTGATAAGTGAGTAAAACTTCTTAAAATGTGGTAGGTGTGCACCGATCAGAGATATTCGTGTGTATACCAGTGAGAGTTTTGTGGGAGGTTTTTAAGAGTAAAAGGATCTGAGTAACCTGTTTTTCTGAGTGACGTGAGTCTGCCAGAAGAATCAATGCAGAGTATTGTTAACCCCAACTTTGCAACCAAAAACGTGTAGAGAAAACAAATGTCTCAAACCTCCCAGTGACAGAGTTTACTGCCATTTCAGTTTTGATACACTATGTCACAGACAGGCCTTACCATGTTCACGAAAAAGCTGACAGAGTCGGCCTAGGTTTTCTGCCAAATGAGGAACAAATACTGTTTTAACCCAAATCTGCTTAGAGTAGGAGAAAAATAGAATAAATACAACAAATCTCCTGTGTTCACTCAATGGCTTGTTTTAAGTTTGTGGACCTAAAATCACTCCTGTACTCCCAGCAGCAGACAAGTTTCCCAGCTGTACAGCCACCCGGGATTGAGGAAGGACTTCACCATACCCCAGTCTCTCCCATTTCCTCCCACATCTCCAGTTCCACACTCCAACCAGCTCCCTAATCTAGAGAACTAGGGATATGAACCTTAAAAAAACCCAAAACTAAAAAAACCCCAACCAAACAAAACAGCCACAAAAAAAAACCCAAACGAAAAACCCCACTGTTATAAAGAGGGCCTAAAGGGAATGAAAAGTTCATCTCATCTGTTTCCTCATACCAATGCTGGATCAACTCAATCTGAATAATCCTGACTGGCATCAGTTTGACCTTGTATATCTTGGTGCTCCTTCTCTGCAAAGGTGATGATTTTCCCTTTCCTCGACCTTTCATTACTTAGCATATAATGTCTCCGAGTCAGAGCTGATCTCCTACTGCGTGTTCACATAGTGAGCAGTACCCCAGAAGGGTACCGATTTAAACCTCCGGGTGCTACAGTAAAAATAACAGGTAATATTTTAACTAGAGCCATTTGCACTACTTCAATAACTCATGATGGTTATAAAATTAGCATACATCACTATCAGCAAATGATAGGACTTTTGCTCCTTATTGTGAAAGGTTTTTACATCCCCTCATTGTAGGGCTGAATTTTGATTTCCGTGTCCATGGACATGGGGTGGGGGTCTCAGATGAGGCCAGTCAGGGCCATTTAGGCTTTTTAGTGCCTTCAGGACCCTGATGTCTACCCTTGAAAGAAGCAGACAATTTATAGAGCAACAGAATCTGGTCCATATTGAACAGTTATACTCCACCTTCTCAGATACGTTCTTGTAACACAAAGGCTTTTAAACCAGTTATACTCACATTTTATCTACATTATTTCTGGCATAAGAAAAAATAGTATAAAGCAATATAAACTGGGAAAATGTGAATGTGAACATGCATTGTCCTTCAGATGGGATACGCTCATTATCAAGTGAAACACATTGTAGGGATATCTGATTTCAATTTCTTCAGTGAGTTAGAGCTGTTGAGAAAGCTACTTTATCTGTAATTTGAGGAAAAGAACAGACACAGCAGGCTTCCAACATTTGAGTTAGTTTTGAACTACTTCGTTCAGTGTACCTCTCTTTTTAAAGGTAAATGCAAGTGAAGGGAAGATTAAGAAATGGAAAAACAATACTACAAAATTTAGCAGGCAGTTTGATTGGTTCTGTTGTTTTAATTTTGCAGATAGGCAAGCAGGGAAACTGAGGCCTTAGACGTTTGGTTGTTTCTTCAGAAAAAGCATAAAAATTGGACATGTTTGTTCCATTTGAATGTTTGGGATGCTTACTAGGACTGTATTTAATTAGTACTGAAGTGCATTTGATTAGTACTGAAGCGTATTTGATTAATACACAAGTTGAAGTTACAAGAATAAGATAACATGGAAATTTTGGTTCAATACTAAATGCTGATAGACATTTGCAAAAAAAATCTGTATACTCTATAAGAATTGTACTCTAGTGTATTAACCAATGTGATTAAAAGTGGCTTAAAATATGGGTAGGTGAACTGGGTAAAATAAGATATCAACAAGGTTCATTCAAAATGGTTCCTTGAGTCTTTCATCCTGCCAGACCAAACTCAAGCCTTCTCTGTAATATATGCAACATTGATATTTGCCGTCATGAGAATATCGGACAAACCAACTGATTTCATCCATTTCACCCATGTTGACAAGATTCCATTTTTGTAATGGTTGCAGAGGAAGATCCAATGGAGTGGAGACGTTGAGGGGAAAGAGGGGACTTGGGTGACGGAGAAGAAGCAAGGTGAAAGGGAGGTGTTGAGGGGGAGCTATCGAGGTTTCCAAGGGCTGTGCCTGTCGTTTTCTGTCTTCCACTTCTCACAAAATTCCTCTGCCTCCCTACAAGCACCTCAGAAGCACTTCAGCCTGGAGGTGCCCAGCCAGCTTGCACCACGGCCTCCCTGCCATGGCTGAGCCCGGAAGAGACGTGACCGAGAATGGGGAGGAGAGTGGTCCAAACACACGGTCACCTTCACCAGCTGGTCCTAGCTGTGGACACTAGGCAGGGGTAGCAGGGGACAATGCCCTCCTTGCCTTCTTTTCTTCCCATGCCCTCAGCATTGGTAGGATGAAGTGACGGGAGGACTGGAGAGTAGGGCCAGGCACTTACTTCTTCCAGAAATCACATACTCTGCTAATTTGTCAGCACCTAGACCCACCTTCTGCCTCTGGCTTCTGCCCAGCCATGGGAAGATAAAGAAACAACAGCTTGGATTTTAGGAATAATATTATCTTTGACCCCCTGCTTACATAAAGCTGTTACTTTCTGTAATAATTCTGGTGTGAGAACTTAGAAACAAGCACAGGTGGCAAATGGTGATGGAGCCCTATCTCAGGCCCATATGGTGGACGCTGCCTTTGACCTTGACTTTGTTCCTGTCACTGATGAACATTTAGGTCTGTTTCTGAATGAACAGGACTGAGGTAAAAGTCCTTTGCTCCTTTCCCCTCTCCTCCCTGACATTTTATATGTGTGTGTGTGCACAGTCATATATATTATGCACTTAACAAAAGAAAACACAAAAGTGATTGATAAGGCAGGATAAAGGTTGTAAGAATTTGATTTATTGTTTGCTTCCCAATTTGCTGAATTCCTATATTCCTCTGAAATGCATTTAGTGCTCTTAGTATATATTCAGGTAAATGTTTTAAGCTCTACATGAAAGTTATTTTTAAAAATTAAAAGGGTATTAATGAGAACATTGAGATCCTTGTTGTATCTCCTGAGAAAGTTAAGAAAAGAACCAAAACAAAGCCTTAGGTAGAGGAACTGGGAAGAGGATGATGGAGTCTTTTTGTGTTTGCAGAAGTAAACAGTAAATGGAATCCATAGCCACTGGATGCATAATAGGAAAATAGTGGAATTGTGAACTATTAGGGGAACTAGAAATTTCTGGTGGGTAGGCACAGCATCTCAAAATGAAGTACTCTATAAAAACAATTACCAGCTTGAATTTTCAGTGTTCAATACACAGAGTAGCTGTTTTGCAGTCTACTGTGCAAAAAGTGAAAGCTGATGATCCATACCATCACTGAATTGCAAATAAGAGGGTTGTTAGAAAGACAGAAAATGCTGTCACTTAAAATAATATCTACAGTCTAAGTTGCTTTTTTTTTTTCCCCCCAAACAAAATTGTAAGGAATTCAAAACTATCCCCCAGAGGGACTGGGTAATGGACAGAAATGTTCAGCAAAAAATAGAAAATGCTCCGGGTTTTTTATTATTTCAAACTTTTGTATTTCACAGTAATCCTGAAAATACCAGCCATTTCAATTAACTGTAGTGATTATACCATTAAATGAATGCATCCAGTTAAATATGCTTAAACTTTAAAGTAGTGGGTGGAGTTCTAGGAGTTAAGTATTGAAAACCCAAGTATTTCAAAACAAGATAAGAACAATGGCAAAAAATAAGGAGCAACACAGATATAATCAAAAGTTCGTTAAAAAAAACCTTGTCCCATATGAAAAAAAGACAGAAAACTAATTCCTTTGGATTTTTAAGGATCCCATGTACTCTTGACTTGGAAGAGCAGAATACGGATGGTGTGACAATAAGCAAAGAAGACATCATCTTCACTGTCATCAAAATGCAGTTATGATGTTAATTAAGGCTCTTGAACACTATTTCACAAACACCACTGTCATCAAGACCCGCTGATTGTAGGAAGAAGAATTAATGCACCAGTTTCTCTATGATACTTAGTGGCAATCTCAGGAAAACTGTTGATATCTGCATCTAAACACGAGAAGTATTTTGAAATTTGCAGTCGGCTTCTTAGACACAACTAAATGACTCCATTAACCTTTTTTAAGTCCTTTCAGATTGGTCTGACTGAAATTTCAGTCTAGACAACCTATTGAAACAGCAAAGGGCAGATAAAAAAGAATGAGAGGCCCAATAAGAGTTAACAAACTGAGTGTTGTGTTACACTTCCAAACCACATTTGGAACAAAATATGCCATTTTATATTTTATGTATAAATGTCCTATAAAGTCAATCATACAGATTCTGTTCTAAGTTTCACTTAAGAAACCTTCACAGGTATCTTCATCTTCATTTTTACAACGTTTGTTTCCCTAGAACTAAGATTTTAGGAAATCATGATGGGCAGTCTTCATGGCACCTCCTAAATCAGACAAATCAGTTTTATTGTGGACCAGATCACCTAGCTCTTACTGGTGAAGAAACCCTTTGGTTTCATCAGCAGTTACTCCTAAACTTAAATTACAGGATCAAGGCCTGATGCAGGCCTTGCATGTGAAAGAGCAAACTCTGCCGCCGCAGGACTTCCTTTTATCAGCTTGCATTTCTTCCTACTGCAGCAGGAGGCCACTTCTCAAGTGGGGCATGAGGACGGCTTCCCAGGCTGCAGGTACAGGAACTTGAAAGGTACTGCACGAGTGCAGTGTTTCCAAATAGACACCTATGTCCATTCCTCCTTCAGAATAGGCACCAGCAGGGTTTTGCCAGGCTGTTCGTCACCACGTGGATTTGCAGCCCTCTTGGATCTCCTGACATTATCAGAAATGGATCATGAGGCAGTGCTGTGAAAAAACAACCCCTGTTTTCTTCTGTGTTCAACCATGACATTGCTGCCCAGCATTTTAGGTTTTCTCTATGTATAATAATTGTATAGAAAAGGGAGAAACACATATTTTACTCTACCCTCTGCTTTTTTTTTTTAAATATCTTAAGTTCTGTAGCTTCGTACTCATTATCTTTGGCATTTATTCTTTTTATTTCTATTTACTCAGAAGGCTGAGCCATAGGAAAAAATACATTTCTGTATTCTGGTGCTGCTTTTTTCATAAAAACTTTGTACAGGTCTTTATACAGAGACCACTGTGCAGGATTTGTACCTCAGAGCACAGTTTTGTAGAAGCATACAACTTTCACTCCACGAAACAACAAAGCCGGAATCGATTGTTTACATGAGAACTGTATACCAGGAAATGGAGATACGGAGAAAGAGCTGGGGATGGGGAGGGTTTTGGACAGAAACTGAGACTTTTAAACTGAGAGGAAGACTTCTAGATGGGTGTGCTTGAGAGACACATAGATCAGCGGAGGGATGAGAAAGTAGATTTCCAATAGTAGAGGAAGATAAGGGAGTGGAGGGGATCACTCACACGGACCGAGTAAAGGAAGAAAAAGAGGGACTAAATGCAGAGTACAATATCAGGAAAAGTTACAGTGCTTGTGCTAAGTGAGCCCCTTAAATCTTTAATGAAAGCAACCTGGCTGATCTGTTTATTCATATAGCTCGCTTTCTAGAATTTCAGTATTCTCACAGGAATCAGCAGTAATATGGAAACCAGCAGAAATGACAGCTGACCCAGAAAAAAAAAAACTATTTTCAGCTTTATTATACAACATGCTGCATCCAAAACAAAGGCTTCATTAAAAAAGCTGCTCATGATATTTTGTAGAATCATAAAAAGACACACACCCCAAAAATTTTTGAAAGAGCTGTTATAGACTATGTTCAGCCATCACAAGCGCTTTAGATTTTCTGACTGCAGAGAGCATTTCAGTCCAATGTAGGAGAGACTACAGGCACCAAGCACCCTGCTCTCAGACATGCCATTAGACATTTTACCAATGCTTTAGTGAAGAAGTCTGATCAATAGAGTGTTACCCACACAACAACAGAGAAGCCACATTTTTGCTCACTAAGAGCTTAATTTCCCAGGAGCTATTGATAGTACTAACATCTTTGCCGATGTAGACAGAGGACATAGTTGGTAAGGCCATCTGCTCCCTCAGCCCGTACATAGTGTGCAGAGCTAACACATCCCTGAGCATGGCACCCAGAAGCCCTGCGCTCCCCAAAGTAGAGGAGACATGAGCACAGAGTGCCAAACTCTTAGGCACAGAAATACCTTCAATAGTCTGGTCCAAAGGAGCATGGTTTTCTGAAGGAAGTCCAGCAGATGTGGAACACTCCCTCTTCCCCTTCCCTGCCAAACCCATCCAGGGCTCTGTGGATAGGTCAGAAATGAAAAGGGCCTCAGAAAGGTCCAAAGGAGCATGGTTTTCTGAAGGAAGTCCAGCAGATGTGGAACACTCCCTCTTCCCCTTCCCTGCCAAACCCATCCAGGGCTCTGTGGATAGGTCAGAAATGAAAAGGGCCTGGAGAAACTTGAGGTTGTGGTGAACAGAAACCCAGGAATCTGTGGTTCAACAAGGAGAAGCACAAAGCTCTGCAGTTGGGGATGGAATAACCCTGTGCATCGGTACCAACTGAGAAGCAACTGGCTCAGCAGCAGCTGAAAATTATGTATTATGGTGGACACCAGGCTGAGTATTAGACAGCAGTGTAGTCTCATCCCAAATAAAACAAACCATGTACCTTGCTGCATTGGAGGAACGTGGTCAGTAGATCAAAGGAAGTTATGACTCTTCTTCTGCTCAGCAGCGGTCAGACCATACCTGAATTACTGTGTTGAGCTTTGGGCACTCCAATTCAGAAATCATGTGGAGAAGTGACAGGGAGCCCAGTGGAAGACAAAAGGATGGCCTAGGGCCTACAGCAGCTGAGGGAACTGACCTTGTTTAAATTGGTGAAGGGGGAATCTGAGGTGATCCAGTAGTAGTCAACGACTATTTGATGAGCAGTTTCACAAAGATGACACAGCCAAAATCTTCTCACCAGGAGGGTAGTGCAACACTGGGATGGGTCACCAAGAAAGGGTGTGGATTCTTCATCAGGACTTGGCTGGGCAAAGCCACAGCAGCCCTGACCCAGTGTTCGTGATCATTCTGCTCTGCAGGGGCAGGAGGCTGGACCAGGCAGCCTCCAGAGGCCCCTTCCAAGCAATGCTTCTACAATTCTGTGGTTCAGTTTCATCTTCTAGGAACCAAGAAGATATAAACATTAAAAATATATGGTGCGGTTATTCTCCAGACAAAGCAAGCTACGTTTCAGAGACTTTGTGTCTCTGTGTTTTGGTAACACTTGGAGGGAGTGGGACTCCATTAAGGGACAAAGGCTTTTTGAGAGAGAAACTGGCTAAACAACAGACTAGGTTAGGTTCCTATCACAGAGCAACTGATCCCTTGAGAAAGGACTAGCACTAGAGCATTTGCAACTAGTAAATTACCTCCCAGCATACCTGAAAGAACATGCATGCCTACCAACACTGGTCTTAGCTACAGATGAGGAGCTGGTTGGGGAAGCAGTGACAGCATGCTGAGATCTCCCTTGAGGAAGGCAGAGCTCTGGGAGACTTGTGGAAGACCTGTGAAGAGCAGGGGTCTCAAATTGAAAAGACAGGCAAAGACTGAAGAAATTCTTGAATCTGACAAAGCCAAAGAACCTTGCTTCTTAGCAAAACAACGGGGAAGAACCAGTTTAGCAGAATAGCAGAGACAATTCCACAAGCTGAAAGTCAATAAACACAGGGCTTGCTCGTAAGGGAACAAGACTTCTGCAAGATTCACAATGGTATGGTTTGTTGGAGATGCACGTAAATGATTGTAAATAGGTGGGTCTCAGGAAATAAGAGTGCATTCAACTCTCATGCAGATGGATTGGAAAGCGAGGTCCTGGGAAAGGGCACAAAAACCCCTGCTTGTCTAGTTCTCTCTCTTCTGAAAGAAGAAAATATTCAAAACCCAGAAAATCTTTCCTTTTCAATTCTGCCCTTTTCTCTGTTCCCACCCTACCAGGGAGATGACAAATGCCACTTGATGTTCTAACAAAGGTGCAGGAAGATAATGTATATGCATGATATATATGCACAAACACAACCTTCTCTTCTGAGCTAGCCTATTCAAGATCAGCCCATGGGTGTGCAAGTACATTGTAGGAAAAAACATAAAAGGGCAGCAGTGGGTTCCATATTCACTTGCTAGGTTTTGACTGTAAAACTGCAGAGAAGGACATATCCCACTAAATAGCATAACAAAGGAAAGAACTGACTGACTTAGAGACCGTCATTCTGTCAAGAAGTTCTGGTGATGAACAAGGAGAGTGAAACGTATGTTGTTTGAGTAGTCACTCAAACCTCAAGGAAAATATATGATACAAGTCTTGTCTTTCAGTGTTCACAAAACATAGCAGCTATTCAGATCTGTGCCATGGTGACGTGTTTTCCCATTCTTAAATAGGTGGCTTTTCTCTACACCAGGTCCTTCAGCCTTCTGCTGACACCCTACCAGGTTATCCTGTTTTGTAGACAACTGTGCTCTTCTGTTTCTCCTTTTCTGGTGACATTCCAGCAGTGTCTCTTCATTTGGCTTCTCTGGTTTTCTTCCTAGATGAAGACTCACAGAAATGGGACTGCTGGCATCTACCAAGATGTGTGCAGACTCCAGCAGCATGGAAACAAGCACACCTTTCCCTAGTACTGCAATCCAAAACACGCTCTGGCACAAAGTTTATCTTTCAAGGACCTTCTCAGAGAAAGCACATTGCGTATGTACTTCTTCCTAGATGAAGACTCACAGAAATGGGACTGCTGGCATCTACCAAGATGTGTGCAGACTCCAGCAGCATGGAAACAAGCACACCTTTCCCTAGTACTGCAATCCAAAACACGCTCTGGCACAAAGTTTATCTTTCAAGGACCTTAGAGAAAGCACATTGTGTATGTACTTTGCAGAGATTTCTAGCACAAGTGTCCGTTACTGCAGATATCAAGACAAACCAGACAAAGACCCGGATGCTTTCCCTGTCCTCAGCTTCCACATTAATCTTGAGGACGGCTTGGGGTGCAGTTAGTGTCATCTAAGATTGCTCCTCCTTTGCCTGACCTATCTAGATCAGAGAGTCACTACATCCTGCAGCTAGCTTTCTCTGACCTTGTGCAGTGTTTCTGCTATGGAAAGTCACCTTGTTGGTCTCCTCTCTTTTATGGTTTTAAACATTAGCACCACCCTAATTTCCCTGTTCTTCTTGCTGAGGATGTCCTCCCAGACAGAGATGTTTGGAAAAGTGGTTTCACATTGGAAGGAGCCTTACACGTGAAATGGAGCCATTCGTTTTCCCTGAGGTGGAAGAGATGTGACACCAGTCCTCACTTCATAATTCACAGAGGATAAATACATTTTTCTTTCCAGTCACAATTTTTTCAAACTTTTAGTATTTGAGTATCATCCAAGTGAAGGCGGATGTTTTCGCGTATGTTTGGCTTTTCACATTAATTATTGTATTTTAGCCTTTAGAAAGGTACTGGCTTTGACTCACTTTTGAGGAAGAAGAAAAGAGTTGAGAGAATAGAGGATCTGTTTGATCTGACCATTTCATCCAGGACTAATTACAACCCCTTACAGAAAGCAGTCAGGGGGATGATCTTGCAGTGCTAACCTGCAGAAACTTAACTGACATGACACAGCTTGAAGAAATGTTTTGTCAGCTTATGCTCCTAATTGCAGCACAGTGTTTGGCATAAGTGATGGATGAATGTAATAACTACCACTGTTTCTTTTCACTTCCATGTCATTAATGTGTTGCCTCTTACTGTTAATAAAATATGCACTAAACTTTACAATGTAATACTTCAGCATCACAAAGGCCTTTTCTGTGTGAGTGGGTACTATAGGTACCTATAAGTTTGGATGGAAAAAGAAGTTGCAAGAAAACACCCTGCCAAAAAGAAGAATACAAGCTGAGAATGTAATGAGCAAAAGTTTCCCAAGAACTCATAAGCCCTGGAGACTAATGGTCTTCTTGAACCTGCAAGAACTGATAAATCCAGGACCAAGAGTTTGCTGCATTTGCTCAAGGTCACATGAGCATCAAACAGTGGGTTGTGTAAGTCAGACCGCATCCACGAGTGTGGCAGCTGCTATATGCAAAGACTACAAGATTATGTATATGCCTGTTGAAAGAAAGAACCCTCTGAGCGACTTCCCGAAAAAAACTACCCTAGAAGCCACCAGGACATCAGTACGACCCTCTGCTTCTGAGCAAATGGCCTCAAAGCTGCTGCTCCAACTGGGAGCTGTATGATAAGTGGTTGTGCAAGTCAACTGTTAGTGTGAATGTGCTGTGTGAATAGTTGTTTGCCATTAGTAATAACAGCTTGTTTTTACCGCTAATAACAGCTTAATGAATAAAAACTGTTCTAAGCAATATTGGCTGTGATCTGTGTCTCCCCCAACTCACTTGCCTATCAGGGAGAAGGGAATTTACAGCATGAGAATGGTGGACATTTCATTTCAGTTGCTGAATAACTTCACATAAACAATAATTAGGGAGAAAAAAATAAGGCTTTTTTTGTTGTTGTTGTACTGAAATCTGCTGACGGAACCAGGGAGCTTTATACAAGGACAGTATGATAGTTGGAAGCCATTTGAAGAAGAGGGGAGTGGAAAGGGAAGGGGAAGAAGTGGGAAGACTACACTTCCTAAATAAAGACAGATGGTGCCTGTGGTTTCTATTGTAGGTGTGTTCTTGCTTCCTTGGGTGCATTCACAGTTGCACGCAGTTTGGTCACCGTCTGACATGTTTATAAAAAACTGCTGATCGGATTGGTGAACCCAGTGATTTCTGTTGGTTTTCTTAAAGACTCCAGAGCTATTGGGTAATGGAAACAAATTGAAAAAACAAAGTCCATGTCAATAGTATGGCTTACTTCTGCAAATGTAACTTCCTGAGACTTAGTAAAGAAATACATCTTCTTCACATCCTCAGAATCCCACTCTATTGTCTCCCATATAAGACTGTGTTGTGTTCCCATTTATAGGCCAATATATTCTTTCGTTCCACATAGGAAAGCCCAGAACATGGAAAGGCCACCTGGCACCACAGCTTACCCCATATGTAGCAGCTGGAAAACACAAAGGTCTGGAGAGTGAGCATAACAAGTAACTAGACAGAATGAGAGACACAACTATGGTTATTTCTTGAAAAACAAGATGCATCAGGATGTTTTTTACAGCAGCAAAATGATCAAAAACACGACAGCTTCTGCTTGCAGGTATTCTGTATCACATCACCCTTCTCTTTGTACAAAGTGCCTTCATTCCCCAGAAACAGTTGTGTCTGATAAAGATTAGAAGAGAGGATTTAAAGCTCAGAGTGTGTGTGCATACCATCCTGTCCCGCTCCTCTCTGATCATCCAAAGAAAAAACTCCCAGGCTGCAATCTTTGCAACCCTTGCTTCATTCCGCATTGCACTCTTCAGCCCTTCGTTTCCTGTGGTTTTAGTCCATCTCTGTAATATGGGAGGACAGTATACTTGCTTCTCCCCTTTAAAGTTCCAGTTTTGATTCATAAGTTATTTTATCAGGCTGACAGGAAGGTGATCTCAATTCCTCCAAAAT
>NW_009187057.1:322-11104 GCF_000690835.1 Fulmarus glacialis | reverse complement strand
CCTTCCTATTCCTGCATAACACTGAAAAAGCATATGGAAGATAACAAATCCATACATGTTCATAGTCCTGCTCATACCCCAAAGGAATGGCAAAAGTTCCTAGGACTACAGCTAAACAAATCCTTTTTTTCGCAACAACAATGGATCCAAGAAGTCCATTTTTACTTCTGAGCTATGAGTCTCTGCCTTTCTCACAGCTCCTGTATCTGCTCTGGGAGCTGCAGTGTAATCCAAGACACAGACAGTTCAATATTACGGGACATACTGGTCAGTGGGTACAGTCACCCCACAATGGATGGATGGCTTGGCCCAGAATGGCTTATTCCTAATGCAACTTCTGCTGGAGAGCTTCAGAGCGAGAGAAGGTCTGGAGGTCATACCCGTATTACTTGCATTTTTCCACCAGCTGGGGTAGCCCCACTCACACAGTACCTCAGATAAGGGGGATCTGTAAATTTTCATATATGAATGGTAGAGAAAGGCTCATATTCTCCCAGCTGCCCCTCCACATCCAGATGACTGACCCAGACAACACATCCAGTCACGCATGTAGACTTTCCTGTATTTATGAATTTATCCCCACTCCTGTCCTCAAATATACTTACTTCATTTATAAGACTATAATCAAGGCTCTCCTGTAAATGTGTATGCCCAGCAAACTAAACTAGAAATCTGAAGAAAGACTGCAAAATACCATCTAGAGAAGAAACAGTAATGTCAGTCGAGGAGTCTTTTTAGGATTAAACATGAAAAGAAATAAAGTGATGCATTATCCACTGCACTATCTATACTGCATTAAATTCAACTTATTGTATCCTTCTTTATATCATCAGTGTTCTGCATGCTGCAGAGCCTTGTTCTGAAAATACAGAACTGCACATTCAAAGTTGAAAGTGAAGTGGAGAAAAACAGAGCTTTTAGCATCAAGGTGCAGCATATTGGAGGCCCTCAGGAAAGTCCAGGGAAATGATTTAGGATTAAGACATAACTGTATTAGCTGGAAGTTTCTGCTAAATTGATTAGCAGTGAAATTAGCTATATTAGCCTTTCCCAACTTTAGGCTTCAAATTGACCCAAAAGATTAATTTGGGCAATTCATACATCTCAGAGCTATTGCTACTGCTGCTGTCTGATTGCTGCCTACAGGAGCTGTCAGCACACCAGTCAGACGTTGTTCATGTTTTGTTTTGTTTTTTTTTAAAAGCTCTCTGTACAGCTACAGGATCTAGAAATACTGGGCTTGATTCAGCCATGCAGACCTAGACAAAGTAGATGGTAAAAATCGCCTCTTGCTCATCTTGAGGGTGGCTGTTTCTGGCAGTGGGGGGAATATTTCGTTACTGCACAGGAGGCAATCGCTCCCGACAGCTGCAGTTTCCTGCCCTGCCATACATTTTGGCAGTGACTCACTGTGGATTGTGTGCTGCTGAATGCAGCCCCTGAATGATGAAGTAACTCCTTTTCCCTCTCCCAGAAAGGACCATTGTCCAGTATAAAATGTACCCAGCTGCACAGCCAGCGATGGAGCCAATGCTAACATTTCGAATTGCACGTGCTCTTCCTCGACACAGTGCTGTCCACCCATTTGAAGCTCAGATCCCCCAGGCAGTTCATTCCAAGGTTATGACTACTGATTAACAGTAATAACTAATTTTATTTGTGATATTAAATACATCCTCACAAAACTGGTGACCGTTAGTGGTTTGCTCACTGAACGTAGCAAGTAAAATGCATGAACTGACACAGATCGATACAAGTTTATCATATCAAGCACTAATGCAAAGACACAAAGCCTTATGCAGGCACATCACACATAGTCAGGAGAGAGTTGCCTTGCTTTCCAGAGACCCTTAGTGGTCTGCTGGTGAGAAACTAAATAACTCTTTGGAGCTCCCTTGGGCTGATATCCACCGAGAGCCGATGAATCTGGGCAGGAAACTGAAAGGGTAAAGGCACAGTCTGAGCCAGCTCACAGCTCGAGGTGGGAACCCAACGTTATCTGACTCAGCGTGAAAGCTCCGTCCTCCGCTGCTAACATCTACAGCCACAATACTCAGTCAGTGCACACCGACAAGAAATCAGTAGAACTTATCTCAGAGCTCATGAGATGCCATCATGAATGATCAAGTTGGGAGGTCCCCCTGTGAATTCCCTAGTGACCCTCACTTCTGAAGTCAGAACAGCAACAGCAACTAACTTTGAATAACGACTTGCTGTGCCTGTTCTGAGCAGCACCTTTTGCTGTGGTTGCTGAAAGCAAACTTGTCTTCTAAGTTCTTTTGCATTTAACAGGATACATAAATACCCCCAGTATTTATCACAGCTGGTACTTCCTTGCTGTGACTCTGTTCTCCAGTGACAATGTACATGCCCTAACCCCCATCAGTCAGAACTGTGAGCTTTTCCTGCCTCTCCAGATCACAATGCTAATACCATTCGTGTCTTATGAAATGTTCACTACAAAATGTTCATCATCCTTTGAAGAACCCTGTCATCTTTTTTGGAGAAAGAAAACACAGATAACTCCTCAGCCCAGGTATTCCCTACAGCAGCACTTTGCTCACACTGCTAAATCAAAGAGTATTCTAATGCAAAACAGCTCTGTGTTACATATTAGCTTCACAAGAAACATCACATGCGCTTGGAGCTCAGGCCAGTAATCATGAAGTTTGGATATAAAACGTCTTTTACAATATTGTTCAAATATAATAAATACCTCAGGCAAGTTTTTCAAATCTGTCAACTCACTAAAAAATTGTGTCCCATGAGAGGCTGTTGAAAATGTTGCCCCTGTCATCATTGCACCTTAGGAACAGTAATTGTTTCTCGAACTCGGAGCCACAGGAAACGCAGTGACAAGCCGTATCTACATTCGTCACTGCCCTCCATGTACAGGGTAACATCATCCATTCCCATCCGACCTTGACAATTTTAATTACGCTGTTCAGGAAATTCTGGGAAATAGAAAGCAATCCCTTTCACACAGGACACAGTACCAAAAACCTCCGTTAGTAACAGAGCAAGAAGATTAGTAAAAAGGAAAGTTGTGACAAAATCTCAGCTGTGTTGCTGCTACTTCTGTTTTATGTAGATATGTGTCCAGTTCAGCTGGAGTAATCTTAAGGAGACATTAGAATACATTGAAGTTGTTGAAAATAATTCATTAAAACTGTAGAAGATCAAAAAGCTGGCGGTGACAGATGAAGTTCAGGTTGAGGCAGGAATGTGTGTCCATCTACTCTACTATCATGCATCAACACAGCTCTTCTGAGCGTTGCTCAGCACCTGCAGCAATTTGATTCTTGATGTCAGGCTGAATTGTCTGGATGGCTGTTGCTGGGGATGGTGGTGCTACTTGTTGGCTACTTTCGAAGTGGTGAATGGAGGAAGCCACCAATAACTGCCACATGAATTATCAATCGTGTCCCTAAATTGCCCAGCTTAGCTCTCTTGTAATCTGCTGTCTGCAGTGGTACTGATAGGGGAGAAGACTATAATCTGTTATTATGAATTTTAATGTAATGCTTTATATTTATACCCAAGCTATATTCCATAAAACTGAAATGAATTTCTAATGCTGTAAGTATTATTTGCTATTTTCCATTCTGGTTGCCATTTCATTCAGATTTTCTTTAATAATGTATTTTTATAGGCCTGTACCTCTGCAATTCTCCTTTGCCAGCTCAACTCTTCCGCTAACAGTAGCAATGCTTCACAAAGCCCTGTGATTTGAAGTGACCTTGGGACTACCCTTTTCCCTGTTCTCCCCCGGCTGGCAAAAATCATAGCATTAGCAGAAAACAGCCTTGAATTTCCTGGCTTTTGTTAGCTTATCTAGGATTCTCCTGACACGCATTTTTGATGTTTAATTTCTTTTGTATTTGGCCACCTCTTTAAACTAAAAGGGGAGCAAAGCACCCCTTTCCAAACAACAGCCGGGAGCATCCACAACCACCTGCACACCGACAGAAAGCATCTCAACACTGAACCTCCCAATCAGTGTAACCATCACCTCATCAGCACAGTCGTCACGTACCTCCAATCTCTGCAACAGTGCGTAGATGAGGCTGCTAAAGGTTGCAAAAAGAGGCAAGTTTCTTGAAAGCACCCTGCTGCTGACACCCCGCCTCATGACTGGCATGCTGATGATACTGCGTGTCAAGTGTCATTTCCTTCCCTCCCTCCCCAGGCAGGTACCCTTCTAGCTCATGGAATAGAGGCTTTCGCAAATTAAGAGCAACAAGCCCTCCATGCCATCGTCTCGTCGTCTTCCTGGGACTCGCCACTTCAATTAAGCCCTGGAACTGTTCTCCATGTTATTGCCTGGCATCCCTCCCTCTGTGGCGGTGCTCTTCCCCCATCCTGCCCCCCATCTCCTCCTCCTTCATTTTACAGCAGCAGAACTGCATGTTAACGAGGGAAAACTTCTTCCAGCCCCAGATGCCTCACCCTGCCGACATCCCCGAGTACGAGGCTGTGTTCATCTCGTACACTCACAAGGAGTGGAAAACACTTTTGGCCACATGGGTCTTGCAGCTGCTTTGCCATATCAGCTAATACTGCTTAACGTGTCTCCTTTGTAGTCAAATGCTGAGTTAACTTTTCCAAGTAGCAAATAGACAAATGCTTGTTCAGGTTTGTATCACGTACCCAGAATAACCAACCTCTTTCCTTCAAGAGAAATACACCTAATTTGGCCTGCTATATCAACGGGGTCTCTTCATTTACTGAAGGACTGGAGAAGAAGACACCAAAATAAATTACTGAAATATGGTTTGATGTGGTATTAAGGAATGCCCCTGTCTGTTTAGTGGTGACTCAGCAAGCCAACTAACCTTCTTGGCCTGACCTCACACAATACTGAGCTCATATGAGCAGTTTTAAAGCTAAACAAACACTAAACAAACATACAGAGGACTTCCTGAAACATTTCTGAAGCTGGTCTCAGGGCTTTGAAAACATCCGTTTCAAGGCATAATTTACTGTCCACTGCCACAAAAAAAACCAAATACCACAGATTAAAACAAAATATGTTCGTGAGTCTACAAAATATGGAAATAATGCACATGGAAAATTGAAATCTTCCTAACCATCTGGAACCTAAGTATTTGCCATCAATATTAGATCCAGCAGCACTGTAGCTAGTTAGCATTTTGTCACTGATTTCAATGAGGCCAGGAATCATAGACAGCCACAAGTGTTTGGAAATGGAAGCACAGTGCTGGATAACAGAAGAACTCACTTCCAGCAATTGTGAAGTTAGGGGTGCGCAGCTGGCTGAGTGATTTTATTTCTTTGCATGTTAGATAGTAGGAGAGGGGAGGGAGAATAAAAAAAAGATTTTTTTCCCTTGGTGTTCCTCTTTAATTACTTTGGATAACTCCAAAACTCCTAACAGAAAATTGTAATCATATGTTATGTAAGATATATGCCTAAGCAAGCCAGATCAGGAGCTGAAAGTTTGGAACTCACTGCTTAAAATATATTATTTTGTACCCTTTCATGCAAAAGTCTGCATTTCATGCAAAACACAAAATAAAATCTCTTCATTATGCACCATGCGGGGCAGCACAAGTAGGTGCATTGTTCCCTTACACTGATCTGCCAGCGGGAATGGCCTGCATTTAACAAAGGTCATGAGTGTTACTGGAGTATTAGTGCAGGCTCAAATCTCATAGACCGCAAAGGTTTTGCTGGGAGGCAGGTGGCTTTTCTCCAGAGTACCTCCAAATTCATCCGAAGTTTCTCAAAATTTCCCTCCTTCTCATTCCCTTAGCTACCAGTAGTTGGTCTTCTAAGGCTACATGGACGGAAACTGCAGGCTCTGATTAGTATGGGGAAATAAAGCAGCTGAAAAATCTAAAATAGCCCATGCCCACACCTTGCAAGTGAGTTTCTTACCAGGTGGGAAGGTGACAGCATGGAATCTGGGTATGTTCTCAGTACAACCTATTTTTGACACCCACTGCAAGATTCAGCGGCAAGAGGGAGTAGAGATCGTTTAGTCACTATTCTCCCCAGTTGCCTCACCAGGAAGCTGCATGGCTCTTCTTGGGCCTCCATCACATCTGCCACCTCTTGGCTGGTGTTTTGGATACCCTAGAGAGTCTCAAATGGCTTTACCTGCCTGTGGTTAGGCGGCACCATCACACCCTCTGATTCACTCCTTGACCAGAGACGGCCACAATGAGAATGCAGGAAAATCTTTTCTCCAGGCCCTTTTCGCAACTTCTTGACCAAAAGGAAATCTACATCACAAAATGGGAGGCACAAAATTTCTTTGAAGATTGTCTACTGACCAGACACCAAAAAAACCCACAACACTAAATTAAATACTACCATAGATTAGTTTCCACTCTCAAATCATTTCATGAAAAGCAGCCTAAGTGTTTACAATGAAGGAATGTTATAGTGACATGAAGACAGGTGAGTACTCAAACATAACCATATAGTCTTTTCAATATTTGTGCACCACACAATCTTTTCAATACATATTGCAAGTGGTAGATGTGTGGTAGATGGCACACCGGCTCCAAACACACACTGCGGTACAGAGAGGTCAGCCCCACAGCAACTTGCACATGTGCTTTAGGGCACGTTTCCGTGGTAGAGCTCAATAACCAGGGAGACTAAAAAGGTATGGGAGAAGAGCCTGTGGGGGGGAGTCAAATACAGAGGGAAGAAAAGCAAGGCACGCTGAAAGGAGGGATGCGAGCGCGTGCAGTGAGTGTGAAGGTGACAGAGAAAGACACCGTCTCCATGCAGCCTCTCTGCAAGCAGCTGCAGGCAGGCAGACCTGGTGCTCCTGCAAAGTGCCGCTGCAGTCCATAAGCTCCGCACAAATCCTGGGGTCCTCCCACCCGCTGCAAGCAGCCTGCAGCGCTCAGGTGATGAGAACGCCTTCCTCTGCAAGGGAGGAGTGAGGGAAGGGTTATGAAATGAAAGGACAGAGATAGAGACAGGTGGGGTTTCACTAGGACAAGGTCTTTGAAATGGACATGGCAGGTAGAAAAACATGGCTGGCAGGAATCCCAAAGTGGAGAAATGCAGTCTACATTTAGGAAGGAGAGAAGACAATTTTGCATTGCATTGCAATGACTCGGAGGGAGGGAAAGAAAGACCGAGGAAGCTATATCTTGCAGGGGAGAATCAAAACATAGGGTAAACAGTGAAGGCATACAGAAAGAGAGGAAGGGTCAAATATTAGATGTGGGGATGAGGAGAGAGGAACAGCATGAATTCTTGTAAAGAGTTGTAATAATCAAAACATTGGCAGGGCCTTAACTAGGCAGCCCTGCTGGGTGCCCAGATAATACAGCTGATTTTAATTGCTGATGTGTGCATTTTATGTCATTCGCCTGATTCACAGCCCTTTTATGACTGTTGCGTTTGACCACAAATCAACAGTCAGTCATAAAGCATCACGCAAATGACCTCCTCCCCAAACAGGCTGTGTTACTTTTATTGATATTCAATATTTAGATTTTAATGGAGATAGATGGATAGGCATAAGGACAGGAGCAAGATGGGGCACAGAGAAACTGATTTGAAATAAGCAGGTTGACAAAACGTAAAGGCAGGAGGCAAGAGACAGATGAATAGTCAGGGAGGTGCCTGCCACCAAAGTAGGCAGATATCATCTGGAGGCAGACTGCTTGGGAAAGGCTGACAAATGACAAAACTGTCAGGCAACAGAGACATACGAGTATGAAATGGGAAAACAAGGACCAAAGAGACCGAAAAGAAAAATAATTTCATATACAAATCCCATTATTTCACATTCCCCCTTCCTCTGCCCCACCACTCTGCTCCTTACCACCTCTCCCCGTTTCCAAGTAGCACAATATAAAAGGTTTGATTTCAGTACTAGCATGCTACGTATTTTCAGATGTAGCATTGTTAGCCAGAGGATGCATATTGCTTCTCTCCCACCTGCTGTTCATTTCATAAACTGCAATCGGTACACAGTCAGTCAATACCTCCCTTGTTTATTATGTGGTACAGCAGGAGATTTCGTTAGACCTTTAAAGCACTGGACCAAATGACACACATCCCAAGTCGTGCCAGTGGGTGAGACAGGAGTCTGTGCGGCACGTGCACCCCGTTTGTCCACAGATCTCATAGACTGGTTTATTTCTCATGTGTATACCTTTGAATTGCATTACTTTGAATTCTTTCACATTGCCATGAGTTTCTGTTCCCATACTTGCTGTTGATTCACTTGTTGTTAGTGTATGCTCATCCAAGAAGCTATTATAGAGACCAAAACTAGCATCAATTTCTGTAGGACAGGAACAAATGACTATTGCACTGTCAGATACGTATCGTACCTATAGCATGACACATGAAGTAGATATTTGCTCTTGTCAAGGAGGAGGAATCTCACACCCAGACTGGACTGCTTTGGATACAGGGCCAAAGCTGAGGGGCTGCCTACCTGATATCAGCTAATGCTTCCAGCCTGGTCTAGAAGCATCCACACCTTCATTTGCATGTGCATGGCTAAGTTCCTTAGATGTTTACTCTTAAAAGCCTGGCAAATATCAGCTTCTTGGAGCACATGCATTTGTTTCACAGATCTTTCTACATAGTCCATCCAAAGACAGGACATGGACTAGCTACCCCTCTGCTAGTCTGGGATATCCTGGATAGACACAGTGTACGTCATGGTTTAGGCTGTGTCATGCACTCAGCCTCCTGGAAAATCTCACAGTTTGTGCACTAGAGTGCCTAGAGTGAGAAAAAGACATGGCAATGCTCTCCAAAAGTCCCAGTGAAGCATATAGGTTACACACCTGCATCGGGCTTGCAAAGCTGTCTGAAGGTATGGTAGCCTCCGATGAAAGGTTCAACATGCTATGTCAGTGTACAGGACGTGCAGATATAGTGGCCCCTTTTTAAAGAAGAGGGTACTACTGACTAGAAATTCCAGGTAAACACGGGAATTCCTTGTTACTTGCCCGTACATAATTTCCAGTCAAAGGATGACAACTGTGTCTCAAACCTCATTCTTCGTGGGAGGAGTAGGCCAATAAAATCTTTTGCCCATTTTAGAGATAGGATCATTTGCCAGTTGTATATTTCATTCCCTGCAGATGTGAAATTGTGACTTCAGCTCTAAGGTGGTAGACTCAGGTCTCCACCAATGACTCATACTGTCTTTCTGCGTGAGTGTTCGAAGTTTATGTGCTTGTCAGTGATATCTCTATCTAAGTGACCACACTCCTCAAAGTCAGAAATAAAATCTAAGAAATATCCTTCAAATATTTGTAGCTAGCAAATAGCATATGACCCACAAGGAATATCTATGTTCCAGTCTTTTCTCATAGATAACAGATAGAAGAAAAGGCAGTTCCTGCTCCCTGACATTCATGGGGCTCATGTGGTGGAGACCGGAACTGGGAATCTAAATGAATACTGATGCAAAGGACTCAGTAAGGCTTCATGTGATTTGATTTCAATCTTCCAGGATTTCTTTTAAAGAATTACATTCAAAAAGTCACGTTGCTCAAACAAACACTTTAAAAAAAAAAGAGTCAGAACACAAGGGACCCATGAAACTATAATTCTGTCTAGTTCCTTATTCATGCATAGCTTTTATTATGCAGTCACATACTCTGATCTACAAGGTTTCTCTGTACAGGATAAGAAGACTAAGCACACACTATGAAGAAAGCAGGTTGCAAGAACTACCTTTAGTCAGACTTTTCCAGCCTTGGTACTCCTTTGATGTAAGATGATGTGCCTGCACTGGACTGCGGGCAGGTTTGGAGTTTGCTGACAAAGACCATGCCTGTCTCTGATCCCACAGCATCCTGCATTCACTTATCTACTGCAAAGTGTGGCAGTGCACTAACCTCCTTCATGGTTAGCATGAAAAGGCTCATCAGGAGCTGGATCAAACTAACTAGTTAATGTCTTAGTAAAGAAAATCCAGTATTGCTGACCCAACTTCAGCTCTGCACGACAGGAAGTCAAATATTGTGGAACAGAGATACCACATGTAAGGGTGGGTGACGACCGATATAAGTATGGGAAGAGTAGCACGGAGATGAGGAGGAAAATACCACTTGTATTTTTTTCACGAGAAAGTTGTTAGTTCAGGCAGGACAGTGGACATGATCAGGATGTTCATCTGAGGTCATGGGTCTCTATTCCTTTTCCCACTGAGGTGCATAAGTGGGGGCAGGGAACAAGAAAATCTATGTACCAGATAAAGAGGCACCTAGGGCCAGACCTAAACCAGCACAGCCATTCATTACTGGAACAGATCATGAGTAGATCATAATAGACCATACCCCTTCTTTCGGGAGAAAGAGCTGCTACAGAACCTCTTTTCTTTTTCTGTCTGAGCAGTCAGGGATCAGGTTAGGAGAGCTAAAGCCCTGATTGATAGAATTAAATCTGGCCAGGACATCAAGGGTAACAAGAAAATCTTCTATAGGTACGTCAGGGATAAAAGGAAGACTAGGGAAAATGTGGGCCCTCTCCAGGAACAAAACGGGAGACCTGGTTACCTGGGATATGGAGAAGGCTGAGGTATTCAATGACTTTTTTGCCTCAGTCTTCACTGGTAAGTGCTCAAGCCTCACCGCCCAAGCTGCAGAAGGCAAAGGCAGGGACCAGGAGAACGAAGAGCCACCCACTGTAGGAGAAGATCAGGTTTGAGACCATCTAACGAACCTGAAAGTGCACAAGTCCATGGGACCTGATGAGATCCATCCACAGGTCCTGAGGGAATTGGCGGATGAAATTGCTAAGCCACTATCCATCATATTTGAG
>NW_009187057.1:0-237 GCF_000690835.1 Fulmarus glacialis | reverse complement strand
GGGGGAACTACAGGCTAGTCAGTCTCACCTCTGTGCCTGGGAAGATCATGGAACAGATCCTCCTGGAAGCTCTGCTAAGGCACATGGAGGGCAGGGAGGTGATTTGAGACAGCCAGCATGGCTTCACCAAGGGCAAATCCTGCCTGACCAACCTAGTGGCCTTCTATGATGCATCAGTGGACATGGGAAGAGCTACGGATGTCGTCCATCTGGACCTCTTTAAGGCCTTTGACACAG
>NW_009187056.1:0-35693 GCF_000690835.1 Fulmarus glacialis | reverse complement strand
TTGTTTTTGGTTGGTTGGTTGGTTTTTTTAAAAGTCACTGGCATGAGCATCAAATACTTAGTTTTGCAGTCTCTTCTGATCATTTCTACACTTTGATTAGTTACTGGTTTGAAAGTTTAATCTAAAACATAAAGAAAGTGCTTAGAAAGGCAGGCAAGGGAGTAGTCACATTCCCTGCAAATAGCAGCATTAAGGAACACTAGATAATGTTATTTTAACTATAGAATATTTAGAATTATAGTAAATTACAACTCACAGGAAAGCATGTTATTACAGCTTATGCAAGAAAACAAGTTTCTGCCAGACACTTTGTTCTCTTGTGATCTCATGAAAGCACACACTTACATAATAAAAAACACCTTAGAAACAAAAATCTTGGGAAATGCAACAGCTGACAGCCAAAACATTGATTGGGTTGGTTTGGTGTTTGGTTTTTTTTTTTTCTTTGAAAGGAAATCACCAATAAGTCATTACAACGCCTTTTGGGAAATAATGCCTGTATCTGTTTATATACTTAAACACGGTAGAAGACCACCCTGCTTTTAAAAACTGCTAACTTCTTTCGAGTAATGTGCACAGCTTTTCCTACTACTTGTTTTTAAGCATTCAGATTCATTCCGTCAAATGACCACAGTTTTGTGAGCATTACAGCAGGTTTTTTTTATTCCTGTATTTCTGAAGTAATCCTTGAATATTGATGAGGGAGACATCCTTGGATTCAAGAGCTCTAATGTGGAAAATGGTAAATTGGCAAGGTAAAAGTTGCATATATATAACTTTGCCTAAAGCACGTACTTAAGTGATTCACAGCCAGAGTCTGGAAAGTGACTAAGATGTTGCCTACAAAAAACCACCCTGGCAGTGGCTTCTCCTCATTTATTGTTAAAAGAGCATCTTTAATGTTCCCACTAATCCCAAACCTGGCAGCAGGCATCCTTGGGAAGAGTCCAGGTCCCAGGAAGCTACATTCCAACTGTATTAAAGCTTGTCCGTCTGAAAGCTTATTAAAAAACAGTGCTCATCCCACAGCAGCAGTTTAGCTGAGCTGCACACTAGGAATGCACTAAATAGGCTGCAGTATCCTGTGCTAGTGCTAGTTTGCAAATGGTCACATCCACAGTGACACAATCCCAGACTAACTACAACATGGATGTTATTGACAAAGGCTAAGAGATTGTCATTCCTTTGGCAAGAGATAGGAGGAGGGGAATGGGAAGCAGGAGTCCAGCACTGTGTTACCCACTTCCACACCTGGCTTGCCAAGTGGCAATTCATCTGTTCAGCACCCACTCACACCATGCACAAAGAAATAGGCCAGGGAATTTAGTCTGAAAATCTGGGAACAAAAAATGTTTCATGATAGTGTCTCAGCTGCAGTACTACAAGTAAGAGCTATGAGATTTCCTCTGGGTTTTTTTGTTTGGGAGTAGGTTTGGGGGTTTTTTTGGGGGGGTGGTTGTATGTTTTTAAGCATTGCTGCACCATGTGAGCTCTTTAAATAGTCTTGATGCAAAATCTATTCTTAATTTAATATTTTGTTAATATATTATTAATTTAAATTGCAGACTAATCTTACTGTCACTACACAAAACCAGTGAAGGGGTGCTCATCTCTTAGCTGAGACTGGATCCTGACTGTGAGGACAAGCCTACTACACACTAATATCAAATAAAGATGCACTTTTAAATGTTAACAGGCATGACATATAAATTGCCATACCATGCAAACGGACCTCTATTTTGAGCCCATTACTTGAAGAAATTTTCCAAGCACACTGCTAAGTCCATCCTCTCTTTCCTCATGCTATTGAGGAAGCAGATTGATGAAAACAGATATACGGCCAGTCGTTTTCTTATGCTTATTTTTAGTGTGGAATAAGCACTCTGAGTACAGGAAGAAGTCCAATAGCTGGATATCATAAAGTGGAAAAAATACTAGGAAAAGAAGTCAGCAAAATGCAGTATGTTTCAAGCATGCTTGATAACTAAATTCAAAATATTATTAAAACTATAATTGATGCACTTTGTTGTAATTACATGAAGTGTTCTTATTTCCTTCCTGCTACAGTCAGAGCATGAATAAACAATCTGCTTTCAATTGCTCTCAGTCATGAAATTAAAAAAAGCTGAAGGATATGCAAGTCAAATAAGAAATTTTAAAAGGACTGACATTTATTTGTCGAAAAAATTTACTGGTATGTTTCAAAGACTTATGGAAAAGCTAACTACTCAAGCACAGCACTATTCAAAGATAACAAATATAATCAACATCTCCCTTGCTCTGATGGAAATGGCGAATTGGCTTTCATGTAAGCAGTCAAAGAAGAAAAAGAAACAGCAAAGAGAGTTAACTATTTAAATAGTTAAGTTATTGCTAAGATTTGTATGCATTTCCTTTGTAGAAGACAAACCAGGACTAGAAAAAACACCATAGACAATTATTGTCTTCCTACAGTTTTTACTGTTTCATACAGAATATACTCACTTTATATAAATCTTAAATGAATTAAGATTCCTCGAATCCACCACTATGAAGACAAATTCCAGTCTAAGTTTATGTGGTTTTAATAGCCATTAAGTTTTACTGCCTGGTTTGTGGATGCTAGCAAGAAAGGAGTTACTTTATGCTGTATTTTGTTTCTGATTATAAAAGTCAAGATCTCAAAAAACTCCAAAACATTACCTACCTAAAAGCTAACTTCATTAAGACACCTTAAAAAAAAAGAAAACCCCAAAACCAAAAAATTGCACTTAGATGAAGGATAATTACTTTCCCTTATCCTATGAGAGAGATGTAGCAAAGAACAGATTTTTCTGCCAAAGGACTATATTCTTTAGCTTCCTACCACCCCCAAGCACCATCACTCTTATAATAGCTAGTATATGAAATGAAAGCAAGCATGTTACTTAAGCAACTCTGTGTGTCTATCTGTACACATCTAAATCTAGCGAAACATAAAACATTTAGAAACTACAGCAACACCTATCATTTTAAAGGCACAGTAGGAGAAACGTAATAAATTTGTCCAGCCACCCCATCAGGAGTTAAAATTGTTGATTTAATACCGATATTCCTGAAGGATAATATTACAGGTATCCTGGATCAGAAACCCACATCTAAGAACAAGCATTAACGTCAGTTATTTTGCTTTGGATCAGAATATACATGCTATTGAAGTCCCAACTTGCAAGCTTAACTTTGTACCAATATGCCCCTGTCTTGCCAAGACAAAACACTAGGTAGAACCCCTTCTGTTACTCAGGCTACTCCCAGGGACCCTGATAAAAGGAAGAAAGTATCTGACAGATACAATTCTGTCTCTTCTCCTGCATGAAACATGTGCCTTCTAAATTCAGCTCAAACTGAACGGTTTCAAAACGACTAACCCAAAGGTTTCCGTGGACGAGGCAGCACAGGCAGCCCCTGCACAGCTTTTATAGGATTCTCACCAACACTGCTTGACAAGGTTGCAGTGGGAAGACCCCTCAGACTCTGCCTCAAGCTTTTGGTCTCTTCCTCAGATTATCAAAAGATAGCCAATTGTGATGGTGGTTTTTCTGCTGGAAGAAAACTTCATGCTGGACTGAGACCACCAACTCATTTCACATAGGTCAGAAAATGAGATGGTAATAGTTTTTCGCAGTTGCCAACTTAAACTGTATTTGAGCTACAGACCTAGATATGAAAGGCTCTGTAATAAATTACCAATCTCCTGAGCCATCCAGTTAACAACATGCATGGTTTTCTTTTTAAACTCAATTATGCTTAAGCTCATAAGTTTTCTGAAACTATAGAAAGTAAAACATCAGAAAAATTTAGATTCTTGATGACAGGTCATTTGTTTTCTGAATGCCTCTTAAAAATATACTGAAGAGTACTACTGCAGGCAGAACATTAGAGTAAGACATTACAGTTTGGTTTAACACGAAGTGTGTCTAAGTAGTAACATGCACTATATATTTCTACATTATCTTTTGCTCCACTATTTCATGAGTCATTACAAAGCCACCACAATCTTTTTGACTTTTTCCCTCAGTGCTGTGGCTTTTGTTCCATTTCTAAAACCAGGAGCAAATTAGAGACAATATCCATACAATTATTTTAATAAAGCAAGGCTTCCTTGTATTTCAGTTCTGAAAATGTTGTTTATCAAAGACAGATCTTTTCCCATCAGTTTAAACAGAGACTGGCACTCTGTAGAAGCATTTATTGGGCATGAAAATAGAAGACAAATAACTAGTCATTGACTACATTTCCAGGAACACTATTAAAGCTATCTCAAAGACAAAAAGTGACTCTGGAAGAGTAATAAGGAAGCCAGACTTACTGCAACAAGCATAGAATAGCACTGGTAATACTGACTCATGGGAATGAAAGGTCAAACTAATGATACTCTCATGCACTAATGAAATTTCAGTAATTAGAAGCATCCTAAATAGGTAGAATCATACTTTAATAGCATTTTTTTTTTTTTTCAATTTACTTCTAAGAGTAAGAGCTACAGACAATTGGGTCAGGAAAACTACCCAATTTTAAGACAACAGACAGAACCAGCCGAGCCAGCTATGGAAATATTTCAAAGGCAAATATATAAGAATTGGTGAGATTCACCAACTTAAAACATTTAATAGAATTTGCTGGTTAAGAAGCACTAACTTAGGTTCAAAATGTTTTGCTTCTACTGTAGTTTGGACAAACATTAGTTTACCTGCAGAAGTCTTCAAAAGTTGGCATGGCTATATTTCTGATAGACTATATATATTAGGAGAAGATAATGGCCTTCAAAAGTTACCTTCATAAGTAAAACTAATAATTTTAGGGAGTTTTTATTTTTTCAGTAGTTCTTACAGCCAATCATCCTCTTCCGCACCTACACACATGCCGTATTTAGTTATTTATCTTGCCTGCAGTGATACTACCAGAGGCATTTTCTGTACCTCCACATGCCTGTTATTTAAATGAACACTTTTAAAAATAGTTTATTTAGAAAATCAAAAAAGGAAAACAGCCATCTGATATACTTCGCTGTCATAAGCATACCAGATCATAGCCAGCTTTTAAAATTCGCTCTTCTAATCAAGGCTGTCTGACTGCAGTATAAAAATATATATTTATTAGTACATGCCCTTAGCACACAGGTTTTTGTTTCCCAGCAATTTTTCATTAAAAAAAAACCAATCTTTGCCCTCAGTCATCACCCCAGTGCTAAAACCCATTGCGGATCCACTTACCAAATCCCTGTGTAACACCCAGTTAGCATGCAGGTAGTGAATACCATCTAGGATCTGATATAACAGTGACTTCACCATTCCCCGAGGTAACTGAACTGGTTTCTTGTTTGCTTTAGAAGCCCTGTGAAACTTGATTATATGCTGTAAAAGGGAAAAAGAAATCAAAATAAAAAAGTGTAATGTTTTGGTCTACGGCATTACACAAAAAGATTGCCAGCAATTCCTTACACAAACTTCTTAGGCTTTTTTTCAACCTTCCATCATTCATTTTCAAAACTAGAAACATGTACCTTAAGTACTAGAAAATTAATACTATATGAGGCAAAATGATCACTGTCCCAAGGAAACCTTTCAAAAATGAAATCAGTTGTTGCTGTGGTTTAACCCTGGCAGGCAGCTAAGCCCCACACAACCGCTCGCTCGCTCTCCCACAGTGGGATGAGCAGAACAAACCCAATACAACTGTCAAAGCAAATTCCCTTGCAGATCACTGATCTTTAACAGTTTGGAGGTTTTAGGGGTATTTTTGTTTGGGGGTTCTTTTTGTTACGATAGGCTGATACCTTGTATATCACAGCACAGAATTAAAAGTGCATCACCTAACTCCTCTATTATTTTACTTTTAGGTTTTCTCCTACAGTGATAACGACATTGTAATATTCAACCCCTAATGCCAGACAGAAATTCTTGCAAACTGTATCGGGAGTTTTAAACACCTAAATTAGAAGCCCAGATTTATTTATTTATTTATTTACTATACCCTTAAAACACAGTACTCTCAAAACAGAAGCTGTTGACAGAGCAAAGCTGTAAATCTGTCCATCTGAAAGACAGATACCAACCCAGACACGGAAAAATCCTTTAACAATTGTAAGTGTATACACAGGCAACGATGTCTAGCAACAATGAGGAATCCAAAAGGATATGTTTTCTTAGCACTTGAGTGCCAGGTGCCACTAACTTCAATAGCATAAGGTGTTCCATCTTTGTCTTCTTTTGAGAGAGGCAATTTCTATAACAAACTTTTTCACGCATTTACACTTCTTTTCTGTAATGGCTCACACTGGTGTGATCATCAAAACAGCCCTGATCTTGTCCATCCAAAACCTGGCACCAAACTTCTATCACATGTTCTCCCTACATTCCTGAGCTTTCATATTCCAGGTGCCAATTAGGTACCCAACTACTCAAACCCCTTCGGGAAATTGCCTCTCTTGCTGCAGCCCAGCTCCATTACAGCTTGCCCTCTTTTGCTTCAGGCATCAAGGTTGGCTTTCCTGGGAGGAAAAGGCACATCCCTGCTCTGCCAAAGGTAAAAATGGAGCTGCAAGGAGGAGAGAAATATTGATGAAAAAGTGACAGTCCCTGCCCAGTCAGCCAAGCATCACGTGCACGAGCATCCCTAATCCTGAGCCACAAGTTTCACCTCCTCTCACCTTCCACTTCTGCTGACTCCAAAACAAGTGTTATTTTTCATGCAGTGGCCAGAGAGAAGTGACTCTTCAGAGACAGACAGAAAGAGAGATGGCTCTCCTGGACCTTTTTGTCCTGCTCTGATATACTCTGTGCCCTTTTCCCAGCCTTGTTTGAGACCTGCTGCACTAGATATGCTCAGCAGTGGAGGACTTGGTCCATAGCCAGCTCTCTGGAGCATGGAGCCAGCCCAGTCGCTGCAGCTAGGTCTCTTGCATCCAGATACAGCAAACGACCAGGAGCTGGTACAGTTGGGAGTTTATATAGTTCAGGAGTTTATACAGGTATGTGCATGTAAACAGCAAGGTCAAAACTGAGGGTCATTCCTAAGTTACCGATACTCAAACCAGTGTTTCGTTAACAGAGGTGCTTCTACAGTGATTTTGGTTAAGTATGAAGCAATGCAGAAATGTATAAATACAAACAAGGACAGGTCACTATTAGTCACAGTCTTCCAAACAAATACAAAGCCTTGCAGCACATTTTGAAACAAAAAAACTTCACACATTCCTAAACTTCTGCAGCTTAGCATATCAAAATACAGGGGAGCAGTGAAAAAAAGAATGTGCTTGTTTTTTCTCCACATTAGAAAAAAGCTTTACTCCATTTCCTCAAGGTATTTTTTTTTGTTGTTTTGTACATCAGCCTTAAGAATGTCTCAACATTTCAGCTGTTTGGGGTTTTTTTTGCCTTAATTTTATTTTGGCAATGAAATCTCAATACTAACTATCGGAACTTCCAAGACATTGAACTGGGAGAAAATATCTTCAGTTCAGCTTAGCTGAAGGGAAACTGACACACTAGTTCTCAAGCAAATACTACTGAACTATTCCCAACTACAAGGAACACCATTTTCAAAAGAAATGAGTTTTAATTTGGTTTGTACATCTTAGTTGTCTGTCTGAACTACACGCAGAGGAAAAACAACTCATGATTCATACAACTCAAGTCTTACATGAATCCATACATCAAAATTTCCATCTCATTCCAAATTGCCTCTGTTGTACCCTTTGATATGAATCTTCTTAATATCTTTTAAGTTTAGTATTACAATACTTGTTCCATTGAGAGCAATCCTCAAAATTGTCAGATTTAATTCAAGGAAAACACATACCTTTTTTCAGGGAAGTCAAGGTTGCATGGGATTTTGGATTCTTTACAGTGTTGCTACTTTTTTTTTTTTTTTAAGCATTTCAAATGGATGTTGTTACAAAGACTAAGTTAACAGAGGAAAAGGATATATATCTTAAAACAAATTTACTTTGCCTTCAACGTGTTTTTATATTTCAAAGCTGTATCTTGTAATTAGGAATAAAGAGCCTTCCTCCCAAATATATGAAATTTCAGCAGATGAATAAAAAGCTTCTCCCACTGAAACACATGAATTAAATTTCAATTATATGCAGTGGCATTACTCTCACTTCATGTATTCACGGATGACATGCAATGTAACTAAAACTCCAAACTGTCCTATTCAGCCAATAAGTTTGTCATTTTTCAAAGGGAATCCACCTGCATAATCAATTACATTTTCCTGCACCCTACTTTAGCTGTAATAGAGGGTTATATCTGCATTTATTTAACTAGATTTCTAGCTACTGAGAGCTGAATGCAGATTTTTATCTTCTTAAAGAGGTCACAGATTAACTGTGTAGCGTGCTTACCCAACATTTTCCACTGCTTTTCCTTTAGTACTGAAATGTTTCCAACAAACACGGGGCAAAAGGCTATACTGTTTTTAAACCGACGTGTCTTCTCTGACCTTGTCCCTTTTCTGCAACTAAAACTCTAAACCTGGTACCTACAAGCAATTCACCTTACCCAGAGGTCATGCTCAGCGTAGTCAAAGAGAAGCCACACTTTCCTGTCAGCGTGGGAAAGAAACACCTTTTGCAGAGAAATGACATTTGGATGCTTGAGCTCCCGCAGCAACTGCAAAATAAAGAAAGTCCACAACAGTTATATCTACACATCCAAAGCTGTGAAAGGGCTGGAAAGATGAATACTTTAATAGTCTTTGCTACATATTCTACAATACAAACAAGAAAAGTTGAAATCTGCAAGTCATGGAAAACAGCATGTATCTTTTTAATGAAAGAACCAGTCATTAGTTTGAAACCAAAGCTTAAAGCAGGTCGTATCCCTCTCAGGGCATTCACTTCCTATTCATTTCCTAGAAGTTGAAGTCTATGTAAGCCTCACTATGATCCAGGATCAAGAAGACTCCGCAAACAGCCGGTTATGGCATCTGCCCTTTCCCATAGGCTGTAATCTTTGATAGAGCCATTTAGGGTATCCCATTTTCTCCTGACTCCCAATTGTCTGAAAACCCTGCATTTTGGTTGCAGCCATTCAAGGCTGAATGGGATGACTCATTTCGAGCCTGTCAATGCAGTCAGCTAAACGAAGATGTGGTTTGTAAGATGGAGTCAGCTGATCTACAAGGTCACCATCACCTTCAGAAGAAGGTCCGACTCCCTCCCACAACATATATTACACCAGTTATGTCACTCACAGAAGCCATCCACAAAACAGCTCCCAGTTCAGGAGAAAACAAACCCAGACACAAAAAGGTGTTAATTTTCTGCTGAATTCCTGAGCTGAAATGACTCACGGTGCTAACAGCAGACCTAGCACTAGCAAAGGGACACAGCTAGGAGCAAGAACTTCTTTCAGCAGTGGTAAGCCATTAAAGCAACTCAGTTGCTGTAGAAACTGTAGCTTTAACCACCACCAAAAGAGACATAGCACAAAAACTGAATGCAGACAGCATCAGTCTATTTGAGCTCTACCGGTCATGTTACAATTATACTGTACTCACACAATTGCTAAGAAAGAAACAAAAAAGTTATCTAAACAAACTATGTCAAGCGTGGCTACCCAAGACTAGATGAATTCTCACAAGCTCAGTCTGCCAGAAATGATGATATTTTTAATAAAAGGAATGGCTAGGTTTTTTTTAAAAGCCAAGGACAATTTGAATATAGAATAGAAAATTAACATTTTATTTCTGAGATTGAATCTATTTTCAATAAAATATAATTTTCCCACTATGTAATAGAGGAAAAAAGAAAATTCATTCCTTTCTACTGATACCTTTGTCACATGTGGTAACATTTTAGCTGCTACTGAGATAGTAAAATGGGAGTGGACATCTGCATATGTTTGCTTCCTTCTTTTCTATTTCATTTGAGACAGATTCCTATCTGTCTACTCACCGACCAGAGTCTTCAGTGTGGCATTTCTTGAGCAAGAGGATATAGCCCACAGAGCTTTTATCTCAAGTATGAGATCAAACAGGGAGACAGAGGGTTGAGGCGACAATGCAACATTACAAATCAATGCAGAAGGTGGTTGTTTCAGCATTTTAAACCTCTTAAGATTAAGATTAGCAAAAGCATTACATAGAGGAATTTTAAGGCAGGATCTGCAAGAAGTGTGGAATTCTGTAAATGCCTGTAATTCCTACAAAGCATAAGATCAGCATGGGGAAAACCAAGAAATGCTTATTTGCAATTTTTTAATCAATTACAGGTGCGGGCCATCTGTAGTAGGTTGACCCCAGCCAGCAGCTAAGCCCCACACGGCCACTTGCTCACCCCCCTCAGTCAGATGGGAAAGGAAGAGCAAAAAAAGCAAGAATATTTGTGGGTGAGAGTAAGACTTTAATAAGTGACGGAGAGAGAAATTAAAAAAAAAACCACACTACAACACAAGTGATGCAAAGGCGATCACTCACCACTTCCCACAAGCAGACTGATGCCCAGCCAGTCTCTGAGCAAAGGTTACCTCCCCAAAGGGAGAGTGGGAAAGAGAGAAAGCCTGGACACTCTGCAAGCACTGCTCAGCAATAGCAAAAACACTGGTGGGTTATCACCACTGCTTTAGTCACAAATCCAAAACACAACACCATGTGAGCTGCTATGGAGAAGATTAACTGCATCCCAGCCAGACCCGGTACAGCAAAGAGCGTCAGTGGGAGTCAGCCTCTTAATAGCAAATGAGGTTATAGGGTTTAAGGACACATTGCGCCAGTCCTTAAAGGACTTTTTGTTGAATCAGTATAAATTCACAGCTTAAATTTATGCCAAACGTCTCGATGAATTAACTGTACCCAGGAGATTGCATGACAGTCTGGCAACTATGTGTCCATTCCAAAAATTTTATCAGATTTCCTGTGGCCTGATGACACACCTGTACCAGGCAACAGACTATTCCTCAATGAAAGAGGCAAATACTAGTCAGGGCTCTAGAAAATAATGTAATTTTCCCCTTCGGACCTTACATCTATTCAGAATCCAAGCCCAGACACTGCGCATTTTCATCCAGGTTCCAGCTCCAACGTCGGGTCTCTCCAGACTTCAGTTTCCTCCTCCACATGCTTGAAGTTCACTGGCAGATCACACACAGGAACACTCACACAGCTCTCCCTGGTAGCTCATCTCCTTCCCTTTCCTACCTTTTATCCTTCCTCTAAAAGTCCTACAGTAAGTTTTACACAGTCCCAGCAGCCCCCTCAAATACCCAATAAAACCTCTATCCTCCTATAAGACCCACAGCAATCTGCTTTCCCTTCTCATCTGTTACAAAGCCCTGGTTGCTACAAAGCCTTCAAGGATACATGCAAGAGGTTCCTTTTGCAGCCCATCAGCAGCGTTTTAAGAGTTCTGGCCTTTCTTACTGTCACTAATAGCAGCTGTTATGATTTGTGCACCTGTGTGCTCAGTTTATCATTCTTGCTTGGTTTTTGCCTTTGCCTTTTATGCTGAATAGCCATTAACCACAGATTCTTTCAGTCTGCTCAAAAAAACAAATGGGTTTGGTCAAAACTAGACAGCCACAAGCACCCCAGTGAATAGGATGGCTAACATATATCAGCAAAACCATCAGAATAAGGAAATGATTGCTGCAGTGGTAACAGATGATCCCTGAACCACTGTCTTGGAAAGGCTGAAACACTCCAGGACAGTGATAACGCAGAGCGACAAATGCAAACGCTGTCTGAAGGACTGAAAGAGCTCAGGCAGATAAGACATCACATGGGCTGTAAACAGCATTTCCATTAACCTCACTCTCCATGAACCAGGCCTCTCCAGCCCATAGGCCACACGCCTTTCCTACCAGATGACTTGCCTCCGGTACAGCAGCTGACAGAGTTCACTGAAGACAAAGCAGACTGCAAGAAACACGGTTTGACTACCAGTACGATGCCCGCTAATGACAAAGGCCATTTATTGGCCTAGTGACTCTGATACCTAATTGCTTCTGTCTATCCTAGTTCAGTTCTATGGAACACAAAGAGAAAGTAGACAAAAACTATGCATTTGGCTCTCAGTAAGCTAGCTTCATTTTCATTTGCATATCACATGATGATTCAAATCCATTTCTACAACCAGAAAGGTTTCCTTTATATTAGTTGGTCTGGGTGCCCCTCATAAAGAAAGAAGATCCAATTGACCTTCAAAGAAACAGAAATCAGCAAATGATGAAGATGCTGATACATCTGGTTTGACTTGAATGTTCCAACCCCATGTTGTCCCTGGCTGGTCTTGCCCTTGCTTTCACAAATATTGTTCACGACACAGGAAGGGAAACAGCATCCCTATGTGCAATTCCCAGGCTCACACTAAGGTTCCTCCATCTCCCTCTTCAAATGCAGAAATACTCGTTCCACAGCCATGGGGCAGCTGGGGGACAGTAAATGAAAGTGTCCTAATGATGCATAAAATTGTTAAATTGCTTCACGAACAAGGACAAAGTGGGGTAAGACAGGACATTATCAAATAATCAGCAGCATTAAGGCAGCCTGGCAAACTGCCGCATGACTAAGGCAAATCTTGCACAGGGACACTAACAATAATTACTCTTTCACATCAAATATGAGCTGAACTCAGCACAAGTCTTGATGAACATGATCTCCTTCCTCCGGTGATATTCCACATTTCCCGTACAGCTCCACCACTACAGACACTTCTCATGAGCCAAGACACTGCACGCTTTGCCTAAGTGAGGATTTCTAGCTTAACTGCAAATGTCATTCACCCTCACCCTTGACGCTTGCTACTACATGTGGTCTGCAGGGAATGTAACCTTGCTAAGTGTTGCAATACTACCATACTTACTTCTATAATCAAGCACAGAGTCATTTGCTAGAGCAATTGGCCAGATGATCTGGCCCAGGAGTTTCTCTGATGTCCTGTCTCAGGACTTTAGCTATCTTAGAAAAGGCAACTCCTTGCTCTCACCGTCTTCCTATGAGTGCTATGCAACACGCTTCTCCCAATGCTTAGGGCAGTCAAAGTGGCTAGACACAAAGCCATAGGTAATTATCAAGCAAAACTTTCACTTAAGCAAAAATCACTATTGTGTCATCTTGCTAGTTTGATGGCGTAAATTCAAAACCTAATCATCATCTCATGCTTGAAAAAGGCTCACATCAGTTCCACCAAGTGATCCAGCAACAAACAAATCATATACGAATAGTCACACCATAGCCTTAAGATGGAAAATGGGGAAATAGGAACTTGGAACAACGCAGATTGCAGTTGATGGGGAAAAAGGTGATTTTTCAGACCAGATGATGACTGACAAAGATTTAGTCATCCTATAACAGACAAGATACCAGCGCAACTACTGCTACAACAGATGAGTATAGGCAGTAGTGAGACATTACCTGAAATGTTATGCGCAATTCTGGCCAATTCAGGGAAGATTAATTCCAACTGCAACAGGGCAAAGAAAGCCCAAGCCTACACCCAGGGGAAGGGAGAGCCTACTACACAACGGGAAAACAGCAAGCCAAGACAAAATCCTTACAGCCTGCCAAAACAAAGCCAGAGAAAGATGCAGTCTCTCTCTCTCTCTTTAAAATGAAAGCAGGAGAGAAGAGCTATTCTAACTAACCGCCAAAATTATCATAAGTACAAATGGGTATGAACTAGTCATGATTAATTGTGGGGTAAAGGCTGAATAATGTTTATAGAGTCATTACTAGAATGAGACTCAGGAACCGCCTTCAGAGATTTTTCTTTTCCTTACAAGCTTAACTTGTAGTTTGCTAAATTTTCGAAGGTGCACTTTGCTTGTCTGCAAGAGCAGGCGCAGAATATGACGACTCCAGAGGTGTTGTCCAATTCTATATTCATAAAATAAATTTCTAAAAAAAAATTCAAGTCACTATTCTTAGTTTCCTATCAAAAACTGGAGCTCTACTAACATACTTCAAACTTGTTATTTAAACTAAAACCCAGATTTTGTTACACAAGCTCTTAAATCCCAAGTTGGCTTAGCAGCTATCCAGTAGATTCAAGATCTCTTTGTTTCAATGTAAAAATGATTTTAAAGTTTTATATTCTCATGAGTCAGATATTCCACAGTACTAAAAAAGAACAAAATACCTGCTGAAAGTACATGCTGTTTTCCTTTCAAAAGCGTTCATATGAAAGCTTACAAAGGCAATGTAACACAAAAAGTTATAATACTCTCACTCTATGAATTTATTATGAAGCTGGTAATACATTTTTGAAGCTCCAGTTCTTCAGACATACAACCATGTGAAATCGTTGCTTTATTTTATTCTTTTATTTTCATTTTTTAAGTCCTAAATGTTGCAAAAAGAAGCCTGACAACACAAAATATCAAGGGGAAAAAAAAAATGCACATTTATGCTTTTAACTTCTGTGGTTTCCAAAACAAATGAGTCTTACATGATCACACATACAAGTCAATATTTATTAGCAACTCTTATGTCCAAACAAAGCATTAGAAAAGGTGTTATTAAAGGTTCTCTGAAAGTAAGGAGGTGGATGAAGAATCCAGATGAGACAGACATTGGATGTCAAGCTTAGTCAAATTCTGCTGTTCACAGAAAACATGATTCCTAAGGATTCCAATTTCTAGCATTTAATCAGTATCTTTGTCCCACTTTCACAGAACTAAAACTAATACTATCCTCCCTTTATACAACATCTCTCAAGAATACCGTTTGTAGCCCTGCAATGTAACTCGATAAAGTACTCATCTTGTATGATGAGTCACAACTTACATTTTACATACCATACTACTATTAAATTAAAGCATTTGAGAGTAATTAGATTTGCCAAAGAGGGTCAAATCAAACATTTGTCTTCCTCAATACCTTGCCACCTTTCATCACATGGAAAGATTGCTAATAAACCATTACTTGTCTTCTGACATAAGGATTGTCCTCATCTAAATGATTTCTGTGTTTGGTCTTGTGGAAAACTGCTTTCATTGTTAGTGTTGAAGGGACATAATAGCCCCCATAACCTGAGGAACCTGCACCCAAATACCGTTCCTTATCGCGTAGCTGATACAGGACTCTTCCAGCAAGCTAACTGGGACTTCCTTACCAGGGGAGGATGTTGGAGAGTGAATCCTGGAGTCACTCAGTTTCAGCTTCTGCCTCACGGGGTCCCTCCAGCTGCTGCATGCTGCCTCAAGAGTCCCTGGTCACCCTCAGACCGGCTCTGAAAGAGCCCTTAAGCTCTTCTTCCATCCCCTCCACTGGCAGAGGAGAAAGAAGCCTGATAATCACATAATGACATGTTCTTGTCACCCAGGACATGGAAGCCCCAGTGTGTGAGGAGGACCAATTCACCTCTACAGCAGCCTCCTCCACTGAGGTCAATTTGGCCAAGACCACTAGTCAATGGCAGCTCCCTTCTCACCTGCCAGGACACAGGCCTGCTGGTCTAGCTCTGCCTCTACCTCTCTGCCACCTGCCAGTCCAGAAGCTGAAAGCCAGGGTGGCGAAGCAGTTGCAGAGGTCAGCAGGACTCCTGCAGAGGCTTTCCCTTTCAGGTAAGAGCAGTAGTCATCACCCAGCCATCTCTCTGCTTATTCTCACGCTGCCCGGGTACCATGTGCCTGCTCCCTGAAAACCCGGCCAAGTTCCTCATGGAAGGAGAGCTGTATGGGGCCCTGAGCCTCCTGTCTGGGAGACAAAAATCAAAACTCCTCTTTCTTTTGTTAAAGCTCAGACATGTGAACATTAGGGTACAAGTCTGCATTATACCCAGAGCACCCCTGCAGGTTCCTACCACTTTCTGTGAGCCACGTTAAGCAACGGTGTGACCAAAGGATGGTTCAACTCAGCTTGCTCACATAACAAAAAACTAACAAAACTGTTCATTTTCCCTTCGGTGAAGATGAACTTCCTCATCCTACAGCCACACTATCACTACATCCAACACAGAGGACATCACCTTTTGTGATGACAGCCTGCATTTGTTATAATAGGAAACACAAAATCCTAGGAATGCCCAAATGCCTCCAAGGCAGACCTAAAGAGTGGAAACAGAGAAGCCAGCTACTTACTGTTCTGTAGTTTTCTGTCCCAGCTCCAGTAGACTCAAAGCTGTTCTAACTTGTACAAGCTGGCTATGGTGCTTGAAGGACACCACACAGACAGGAGACAGCCAGAGTACAGCATTGTCCACCCCAGCTCTACTTTGTTCCATTCAGCATTTCCATCAGAAAGTGTCTGCCACAATATCTAGCAGTTCCTCTTCAGAGCCAAGTCACAAAGTAATACTACCATGTAAAAAATACTATGTGGTGTTTTTACATACAAACAAGCTTTTCAGGGATATTTCTGTCAACCAAACCAGGCACCAAAAAACCAAAGCTACATGGAAGTCCTGCAAAAAGTAAAAGAAAAAAAAACCAAACCAACCAACCACAAAACAAACAAAAAAACCTCCAACAACCACCCAAGCAACTTCTCAGTAGCCAAAGGAAGCATAGGCAAGTGAAGTACTTGCAAGCCTGCTAAAACTGAAAGAAAAATGCTAATCAACAAGAAAAATGTCAGAAAGTCACTTGATTTCTTTAAAACTTAAGACTCCTGTGTAGGAAACTGCCCAACCCAAAATCCTGAAGCTCTATTTGAAGCCTGGGTAACTACTCCAGCTTCCTACAGCCTTGAAGAATTCTCCTGCTTTGCGAACTGTGAAATAGCAGTTGCTGCACTATTCCAGGTGATAGGCTTCAACAACTTCCTTCCTTGTGATTACATCAGGAGATGAGAAATTGAGTGTTCGGGCTTGTATGTTTTGTATATTTTTATACAAATCTTCTCACCATTCTATCCCTCTGCTCTCCCATTTAACACAAATCCACCTCTTGGTATGATAAGCATGCAGTTTTTAGTGCCTAAATCCTCAGAAGTGCAAGTACAGATCACAAAAAAGATACCCGGAATTCCAGGCAGTGCACACATCTGCAGAGAACAAGAGATGAGCAGCCAAATGTTCAGTTAAGGTTCTGGAAGAGGCAGGATTCACAAATGCTTACTCTGGTGGATGAATGGGGGAAAGATAAGGAAGAATGTAACACTACAACTATCTTGATATTAAAGATACTGATTCAAGTATTATAATTAGCACAATACCTGTTAATTCTACCAGTTAATCAATTGGTTTACATAAAATCATTGAAAAAAACTTATTTCAACAGAGTAAGAGACTAGCAAGGTTCTTGAACATTAGGTCTAACTTCTCATGCTGCAGAAGTACTGAAAGGTAGAAAGTCTTTCATATACATATAGAGGCTGAGCTCATCCCATAACTGAGTCAGCTGTTTCAACTCAGGTCTCTGACCTAGTTCAAGCCTTTCCCCGTAATTGTTGCATTTCAATAATTATTTTATTTTTCTGAAGATCTGACACTGTTCTTCAGCTCAGGTGTCTGCATCAAATAGACATCTTAGAAGCTATGGACATTTTTAAACATGTAAGTTACTCAATAGGCCAAAACTCAAGTTAGTCATCATAAACAAGACAAAAACCATTGTAGAGTTATAAAAACAAGGGAGAGTTTCACTGGATTTATATCAAACTACACTCTTCCCAGGTAGTCACAGAGTAAAACATACAAGCTTCAGCTCTCCAGAGAAACTGAAATGGATACATCTCATATGCCAACCAAGTCATCCAAGTTCCTTTTAATACCACCATGCTCATAAAATGCATTAATTGGGATAGTCCAGAACACACTGTAACAAAGTCTGGCATTCAGCCTTGACTTTTTAAGTACGACAACAAGTAATTTTATTAATTAGATGTACAGATGACATTTTAGGGTACAACACTGCTGATTAACTCAGTAGCATTTTCATATACACATTACACATACTCACATAATTGATATAAACAGTATGGCTATTATCCTCACATTGATCCATCTCCATATGAGGTTCCTTTTTTTCCTTTAACAATATTAATTGATAGAAAGGGGAAAAAAATTCTATTTAACAGAATTAAAATGAACAACACATTTTGGGGAAAAAATTCTCCTGTTAACTCCAAATAGCAATATCAAAAGAATGGTAAGGAAAAGAGATTCAAGCCTTAGAAATCCATGGTGAATTATTAATTCAATTGCAGGACAATTCAACCACAGTATCAGCAGTCGCAAGCCCGGAAGCATAGCCGTAAGCATAGTCAACAACAGCTCAAGAAATGCTGCTTCAGGTTACTCTTTCTACCCCTACACCTGCTTTTGGGCTCCACTCTGCTCTTAGCTCTCAATGCCTGCTTTCTTAATATCTTTGGTGTCTTCAGTACATTCCCCTTCTTCCCCCATTAACCCTCTCCCACGTGGGTCCTGCGTCGTACTGCTGTTCTCTTTGAAGGGCACACGCTGCAGCAGCAAGGAGAAGGCCTCCCTACTTCTTGCTCCTCTTCCATCACTACCGAGGACGCTGCGGCCCAAGAGGAATAACCACACAACACTCCAAGTCAGGCAATGAGGGCAAACCCTTTCCGGCTGTCAGCCAAGTTAGTGATTCTCTTTTAATAGATAGAAATTGAGTGAGGGTCATATCCAGAGCAGAGACACCTCCCTAACACCAGCCAAGTGTCTCCTGCCAAATTCAAGCAGAAAAAATTCTTCAAAACTCTTTAGGTAAATCACTGCAAAAAGACGAACAAAAAATTATTCCAAATCCCTCTGAAATGGTAGCTGACACTTCCCAAAAGCGTTCAGCCTGAGGGAGTCACAGTATCTGGAAAACTTCTGCCAAAATGGACGAAATACGCAAAAATTTAAGACCCCATTTTCAGCTCCTTTAGTTCAGTGTGGGTGTCTACAACAGCAGGGAGGCTCAGCTGTCATCAATGGACAGGAAGAGCTTCTCCTGAAGAATGTTCTTTGCACTTCATTTTTTTTCACCTCACTCGGTTCAAGGACTAACATGTTTGAAATCACAAAGCCAACTGGAAGTTGACAAAGTAGGAAAGCCTGGAAATCACTTCAATCAATAAAAAGGAAATTAGGGTAGATACAGTTTTACACTCTTGAGGAACAAGGACTGAAAATAAACTATTTGCTTCCCCCCCACACACGTAAGTTACATGCATTTTCTCTTAGTTAGCAATTTCAGTTGAAACATGTTAAGAAAAATAAACCCAAGCAGCAGTATAACATAAGAACATACAACAGTTAAACTTCAGAATACCAGTGTTACCAGTATTTCTTTGGAAGTTATCACAAACCACAACCAGGCCACATTATTTACCAGTTTCTAACAACAAGGAATATACAAATATAAATCTGAATAACCTAAGAAAATGTTTGAGTAATATTCATGGGTGTATTACAGCCTCCGAGGCAACAACAATGCCAGTTTAGTTTGAAGTCTTCACTTAAATAGAAGCTAACATGTTTTAATCACTATGAGCCAATAAGAACTAATCTCTTTAGGAAAATAATTGAAGTACTAATGCAAAAGTCAGATCAAATACATAATTTAAGCCACTGACTCTAATCATGTTTTTAAACTGCTGCATTTAAAGTTAATCTGCTCCAAGGCAGGCAGTAAATTGTAACTTAAAAACACCGTCATTTTTAGACAGCAAACATAACAGGTGCACAAAATCTTCCATGACATTTGTACTTACTTTATACCTCCATGATAAAAATATAGCACCCATAGTAGAATAACATAATTCAGCAAACAAAAACCAGCATGCACTCAAATTAATACTTGTAATAAGTCTGTTTGCTAGTAGAAAGAACTAATGTTACTTACTGCTATTTCTCTGCATGCAGACATAGAAATTCCAGTACCTTCTATTTGCTTTAAAGCATAATCTTTATCATCTTTCCTGTGAAAGAAGAAAAGAAGTTTTTTTTAAAAAATTGCACCATGAATTCAAAGTGAGTTCTTCACCACCATTCAGAGGACAGTTCCTAATTAATACAAATTCTGCATCTTACTTTCTTTTGATTCTTTACCAGTTTAATGTCTGGATACCCAGCTAAACCGTAAGATAATCACAACAGCTTGATAAAGCTAAAATACAAATTTGCTCTCACTACATAAATATGGAATTTTAAAAACTTTCTTTTTTAAATGCAAGGATCAACATTTCTTCCATTCCTTCCTTCTCTTATTAAGAAAAAAAACAAAGAAAACATTTAGTACATACCAGAAATAAGCTAGGGGTACATCTCCCACAAATGTATTACTCTGGGACACAGCAAGTCTTCCCCATATTTTAATGAATTCTTGAGTAGCCCAGAAGAAACTTCACAGTAACATCTTATTTTTTCTTTCCTCTAGGTCACAAAATGTGTCCTAAAATTATGTTCCTACCAAACTAATAAAACTACCAAGATTGATAAAAAAAACACAAGGTATCTGTGCAACCTGAAGAATCCAGAGAAATGTTTGTTCAGCTTTAAACACGTATAATACTTAAAAACAACAACACCACCACCACCCTGTACTTTAACCAGTATGTACCTTACAGTCATTTATTTAAAATGCAAGCCTATTAGTAGGCTCCCAAAAGCAAAATGAAGGAGATACACTTCAGCATTGACGCCATTGAACTCTTGCCCATCCTCAGCCCCAAAGAGCTCAAATTTTTAAGAGATGGAGTGCTTGTGGGCTGGCATCCACAGCACTCCTGAGGGACATGGCACTTAACAACAGTATTGCCTTCAATATTTGGAGTGCTTATATAGCCCCAAATCTCTGGGTTATGCAAGAATCCTCATTAATTTTTAATGAATCCAGCTTTCACAGCTGTGAAGTGCCACCCTGAAAAAAATGCAACTCAAACATCCTAAATAAAACAAAACTGTAGTTAAGCATTTAAAACATATGTACTTGTTTCCTCCACCTCACACTAAATACCTGCAAGTCTTTGAATTGCTGTATTCCTACCTGAAACACACACTTTCCCCTATCCATCACTACCTTTTTAATCTCTCATATTATCAGGTCCTGTCCAAGAGATTTTTCATGGGATTCAAAGACAACACACTGTTAGCAATAACCTTTCAAAACAGAGAAGAGAAAAAGTGGGAGATTAATCGACAAAATCTGAACACAGTTAATGAGGAGGAAGAACGAAACCGAGTGGGTGAGAGCAGATTTCAGTAAAAGGGCAATTACATGGATTCGGCAAGATAAAAGAGGGGAAAAGATACAGGATCTGACACAAACAGGAAAGAAAGAGTAGGGAGGACAACAACTAAAGGCATTAAAAAGCTTCCATATAACAAAAACCTAAAACTTCCTTGTCTGGAAGAGAAAGAGCCAATGCTGAGCACAAATTCATACATGGCCAAAACAAGGTGGGAATAGGGAACAACAATCCCCTATTTTTCACCTCAGAGTAAAACAAGTTGCATGAAGCCCGAAAACAAGAAACCATTATGGTATAAAGCACATAATTAAACTGTGCAACTCATGATGATAAAGTATTATAGGGATCAAAAGTATAAATGGATTTCAAATCAAATTACACAAATTTATGGTGGATAGGGGAGTTATGGACCACTCCACGAGCAGCTATTTAATATAAGCCCAGTCTGCTTTCCAGCACAGAGATTTCCAATGCTGCTGATAGAAAAACATACAGGGAAATTCCCTCAGCTAAAAGTAATTTTACCCTCTATCTGCCTTAGCTAGCAACAGCTCGTGGCCACTACTGGATACAAATATGAACCAAAATGGATTGGACTAAAGGTTATTCTCTATGTGCTCATCTACTTAGTTTTCAAGGCGTTTGGAGAGATCCTTATTTCATGAGAAGTGCTACCACAGAACTGCTACTGTTACAAGCATTACCACCGACAGAATACGGAGCAAAATGGGTCAGTCTAAAGGTTATTCTCATTGCCCTGTTGCTTATCTTCTTAGATTTCAAGGTATTTGAAGGAGAACTCAGTATAACGAGAAATGCTACCATACAACTGGTATTATTACAAGCATTTCTGGTAGCACTGTCTACAATGAAGCCTGCTTTGCATTTAAGATTGTACGACTATTTTTAATTGATCAAATTTTTGCCAAATTAAGTCTGGACTAAAATTCTACACACCAGATGGCAGACTTGCTCTGGAAATTTTTAGAAAAAAATACTGCGGCTGTTTCCTAGAACAAAACTGGAAGAACACACTTTTAGTTGCGTATGTTAACTCTTTTACAATCATTGCTTTAATGCTGAAATTTGATAGAGGAGTTTAAGAACATAGCATTTGGTCTCCTCAAAACAGTGGATGAAATAGGAAGTCTCTGAAAATTAATGTTCTCACATTAAAAGGCAGTTAAAAAACTGAGATCCAGAGATCCCATGCCCAACCTTGTTCTGCCCTTACAGCAACCCGGGGCTGTGGGGAATTAACCACTCGCTCGTTTGCTCTGTCCGGGTGCTGCGTGCAGGAATCGAAAGCAAGTGGCCTCCAGGGGAATTAACCACTCGCTCGTTTGCTCTGCCCGGGTGCTGCGTGCAGGAACCGAAAGCAAGTGGCCTCTGCCCTGTCCTCCACCTACCCAAGCAGTTTAGAGGAAATATAAGCATGGTAAAAAGAAGGAAAAGAAATTATAATTTAGGGATAAAGCACATTTTTAGCACCGCACTACACTCTCCTCCAGAACCTGAAAAAATAACCAAAGACTTGCAAAACTTAAATTCTCTGAATTGTGCATGCACAGTTGAGACACAAAGTAATAACCAATTCCTAACCCACTCTAGCATCTGTTCTACACTGAGACTGGTACACGCCATGGTTACTCATTACACCATTAGTACCAGCTTTTCCACTAACAGAAGTAGGAAAATCCTACTTCTACCTTTGAGCCAAGCGAGATTTTCTTTATAAAACTTAGTGTAATTCCTTGGGAGCCAAGGGAATTGGGGGAATAGTTTTCAAAGGGAGCAATAAAACTTTACAAAGTGTTATGAAGCCAAAAGGAAGGCCAAACAGAGTGACCAAGCTTATTTTACAAAACTTTCAAAAATATTTTGCCAATAGTCTGTTTAGAATCACAACACGGCCCAAAGTGCTTCCCCATGGCTTCGGATATGGGCAATTTCCTTCTCTGAAGATAAAGAGGTGTACAATGAAAAGACACGAAAAAGCAAACAAGAAGGAAAAAAAGTGAAAAAACACCCTGTTTATAAACATCTTCCACAGCCAACTGTAAGTTACAAAATTGCCCACTTAGCAGCTTGTGTTTTAAGGGCACAGTAAGACTCAAAGCATAATTCAACTAAATTTCTTCCTTCTAACAGAGAGGTCCTGTTGGGAAAACCTGTCTGCTTTCTCTGCTGCCTGGGAATGAGACATTAAGTAACTTCAGCAGCTCCTCCATCTAGCAGGAGGCTTAGAAAAGCTGGTCAATCTGCCATCTTTTTTTCATACCAATATGTTCATACTTTCCTGCACTTAAGTAGGCTGGCATCTTCAACACAGTAGTACTCCCCTCTAATAAACAGGCAGTTGTGAGAGCAGTAAGAATAAGACAACTCATTTTGTACACGGCTGCTGGAAATAGCAGTGTTAATCGTAGTCACATGCAAACTGCATAACCTTGTGTAAAAATGTCATTTCCACAGAGGGACAACATTAACATCAAAGGCATAAATGTAAAAAAAATGGATAGCTGCAACACCACCTCCAGTGGACTTCAATGACAAGAACAAATATACCTGCAGTATCACCATAAAAGAGCGTAACTATGTAGTTTTGTTCTTACAGCTTGAGTAAACTAAAACCGAAACCGCCACCTTTAAAAGAATTAAGCTAGTAAGTATTAAAATGCTGTTTCCACATATTAATATCTTTTTTAAGTTCTACTGAATTTTGAAGTACAACTGCACCGTAAGAAACATTCAGCCTATCTGGGGGAAAAAAAAAAAATCAAAAGGATGCCTGCTGAATGTGACCACATTGCAAAGCTTTAGTGTTAAAATGCCTGGTATTTCTACTCTTTATTTAGAAGGATACTTAAGCATAAATATGTTCAGCAAGTGGCAGAAAATATCCTACTCATGGAGAAAAAGGAGGCTTATTACCTAAAAGGCAGTTTAAAAGAAATCAGTTCTACTGTTATTTCATTTCACATATATATTCTGTAGAAATTTACTGGCACAACATTATAATATATCCTTTATTCAGATCACTAGGTCAGTTTAAAATTCAATTGAGTAATAAAAACAGCAGAATAAAGTACTGAAGCTTTAAAATCAGTGGTCATAATTCTAAAATTTACATTACCATTAAAAAAAGATCTCAAATTCAAAATTAACTGGTCACAATTTAGGAATAGTTTTGTCTTTAAAAGAAGGAAATATAAAACTTCACTGCAGCTAAACATCTAAGGGAAACAGGCTCTGCTGTCTTACAACCACCACAGGGAACTGTAAATGCAGCATCTATTCTGCAGAAAACTCTAAGGAAACTGTTAATTGTTTATGATTCTTAATCCCTAAAGAATACAAAAAACCTGATAATTAAAAGATAAGCCCACCAATAAAACACATGGGTTTTTTTAATTCTACCCCTGAGAATTCCATTATCATCAACAGTAATGAAAGTAACACATCCTGAGTCACTGCAACTGTCCCACTATTGCTGGAGTGACTCAGGCTCAGCAGTACTAACTCAAAATTCTCTGAAGGCATTAAATACGGCATTTTGATTTTACTAGCCGAAAATGAATTTGTGCTGTAGAGCACCTTAGCTTTGAACAATTCACCTCAATGAATGCTGAGTAACTTCAGCCCCTGAACTGTACAAGCAATAGCACATCTTCACTGTTAACAGCAAAATACAAACAGGAGGTTTCATACATACTAGGGAGCCAGGTAAGGCAAAATATACCAAATGCTCTATTACCTGCCAGAACTTCAAAAAAGGAAATAGATGAATCAGACGTTTTATTGTAGTTTACTTGTAAGTATTAGAATAGTGTTCAACATCAAAGATTAAATTTAAACTACAAATGAAGAGAAAGATAACATGAAGTTAAACTGTGGTATTCAAGTTAGTTTTCTTTATCTCTTCTCCCCTTAGCACTTTACTGAAATTGAACATAGCAAATATATGGACTTACTCCACATGCAGATTTGAGATGTAAGGAAGAACTTAGCAAAACACCCAGCTATAGGTTAGAATGTGAAAATAAAACACCTACGAGAGCAAATTACAACATTTAGGAAACTGACTTGGCATTTTCACTTTGCTGCATCATCCCCTGCCTCCTCCCCCAAGTCATAGCAATGATGTTTTTTGGTTTTAAATAAATTAAAATCAGCCTGGTACATACATGACATTCAATGAAGTTTACAGGAAGAATAGTAATTCAGTTCTTTGGAAGAATACGAATACACAAATTCAATTTTGACGCTGAAAGATTTTATACATTTATACTAAATGCCAAAAGAACTGCTGTATACACGGCAAACGCTTATATACACGCTAAAACAATACATGGTTTTCTAGAAAGTGCAGCAAGACGAGGGCAGACTGGTACACATTTAAATGATGACTTAGAAGAATAGAATTATCTCTTTTTCCTCTTCCAACACCACATTTATGGCACCAAATAGTCCTGCCAGAATAAGATCTTTATACCAGGAGTTCTTTTTTTTTTTGCATTTTATATCTATTAACCACGAACCCAGAAAATGGGCGTAGTGGAGAACCAAGCGACAAAGGACACAAAAGTGGTTGAGGTTCTCAGTGCCGCCTTAGCATTGGTTTTCACATCACGGTCCACTCGCACAACTACCACATTCCCAAGGCTAGTGGCACAGTCCTGGTGAAAGCAAGTAGAGGAAAGTCAGATTAGGGATGACTTCACAAACTGGACACACACACAAGTCCATGTGACCAGGTGGGCTGCATTCAAGGATGTTTAACTGAGCTGGCAAATGTCATTGCAAAGCCACTCTATCATCTGCAAAAGGTCATGGTGATCATGGCAGGTTCCTGACGACTAGAAAAGGGCAAATATCAGGACCCTCTTCAAGAAGGGATAAAAGGTTCAATGATACTATAGGCTCATCAGCGTAACCGCAGTCCCTGAAAAGGTTATGCAGCAAACCCTCCTGGGAAACTATTTTCAGGCACATGAAGGAAAAGAAATTACTGGGAACACCTAACAAGGATTTTCCAAGCATGAGTTGTGCCTTACCAACCTGATTGTCCTATATGAGAGGACTAGGTCTGTGGATAATGGAAAAGCACTGGATGTTACCTTGACCTTAGCAAAGCTTGTGACATGATCTCATGGTATACTCATAGCCAAATTAGAAAGAGAGCTTGGACAACTGAACTACAAAACAGATGAAAAATCAATTGGACTGCCAGACTTAATTGGTTGTAATCAATGATACAAATCCAACAGGCTGTCAGTTACTAGTGCATCCCTCGGGAGCAGATACTGGGGCTGATATAACATCTTCCTTAACAAATGGACAATGAGATGGAAAGCATCCTCAGCAAATTCACAGATGACACTAAATTGGGGACAGTGGTTGATGCATTGAGGAACTGAGCTGCCATTTGGACGGACCTCAACAGACAGGAAAAATGGGCAGACAAGAACCTCAGAAAGTTCAAAGACAAGTGCAAAGACTGTCTCAAGTTTGGAATAACCCCATACAACTGGACACACTGCCAAGCGGGTCAAAAACAGCTTTACAGAGCAAGACCTGGGGTCCTGGTGGACAAGCTGAACATAACACAGCAATGTGCCCCTGTGGAGAAGGCAGCCAACTAAATCCTGGGCTGTATTAGCAAGAGTAGACCCAGCAAGTGCAAGGAGGTAATTATTCCCCTATATTCAGCACTATGAAACTACACTTGGGAGCTCCATATTCAGCTTTAGGCTATCCAGTAAGACAGACATACTGGGCAAGTCCAGCAGAGCACCACACGGAGTCTCAAGTATATGACACACAAGGAGAGGCTGAGAGCGCCAGGTTTGTTCAGCCTTCAGAGAAGACTAAGGAGGGCTCCTATCGCTGCCTTCAGTTAGCTGATGGGGGGTACTCTTCTTCGAGGTGCCCAGCAAACAGATCAGAGGCAGCAGTCACAAGTGGCAAAAAGAGAAATTCCAATTAGATAGCATGAAGAAAAAAACCATGGCTAATCAAAAACATAGAAGAGATTTGACAGAGTTCTCCATGCTCAGAGATATTTAAAACTCAGCTGGGTAAGACCCTGAGCAGCCTGAGCTCATTTCAAAGCTGATCCTGCTTTGAATGGAAGGTTGAACCAGGTGCCTTCTAGAGATCCCTTCCAACCTGAAGTATTCTATGTGGGATCGTAAAATGAACTACACTGTTTATGATTCATCCGAGACTGTAAGGAGTTTCACAGCTGTCTAGTACATTCATTATGTATTTTCAAGACACACAGCTAATTCCTAATACTGTTTTCCAAGTCCAACAACTTTTCCAAAACTTTGCTAGAGAAGAAATAGGGTAATTCTGGATGCATACATGCATAACTTTGAAGACCATTTACGATAGAGAGATCTAAAACTTTTCGTTTTCAATGTAATTTAGATTAGAGCGAGGACACAACTTTGAATTTCATCTCTTATTGGAATAGTAATCTTTCTTTATTCAATATTTAGAGCTTGTTCTAGTATTTGCAATGTGTGCAGTGGTAACTGTCTCTTAAAAAAGGAAACCATTCTAAGGCTCTTTGTAAAACTACAGCAATGCACAGATATTGCTACTTGTAAGCAGCATAAAAAAGAAACCCAAAGGTTTCATTTTTGTGAAAAAGAACAAGTCTTAAAAATTATATTTTTCCTCAATACTATAAATACCGCTATCTGAACCTCCAGATTTTAGTATAGCCTGCAGATGATCTGTATGGATGCCACACAAATCAAGAATAAATTTATTCTACATACCCGATTTCAGTGGCTTTCATGTAGATTCCACAAACTTCCAATGTGCTTTGTGCTTACACGCAGAACCATGGAGACCTAACAAAACCCTTTCACCCCTAAAGGAGGTTGACTTATGTCCCCAAAGACCATTACACCCTGACAAGATCAGTGTATTCTAGAAGCTGACACTAGAACACTGTACTGGTTTTGGCTGGGATTGAGTCAGTTTTCTTCATAGTAGCTCCTATGGGCTATGTTTCAGATTTGTGACCAAAATCACGTTGATAACACACCCATGTTTTAGTTATAGCTGACAGTGCTTACACAGTGTCAAAGTCTTTTCTGCTCCTCAGACTGTTCCACCAGTGAGTAGGCTGGGGGTGCACAAGAAGTTGGGAGGGGACATGGCTGGGACAGCTGACCCCAACTGACCAAAGGAATATTCCATACTGTACGATGTCATCCTCAGCAATAAAAACTGCAGGTAGAAAAAGGAGGAAGGGTGGACATTCGGAATTATGGTGTTCGTCTTCCTAATAACCATTACACGTAATGGAGCCCTGCTTTCCTAGAGATGGCTGAACATCTGCCTGTCAATGGGAAGTAGTGAATGAATTCTTTACTCTGCTTTACTTGTGTGCATAGCTTTTGCTTTACCTATTAAACTGTCTTTATCTCAACCCAGGAGTTTTTGCACTTTTACCCTTCCGATTCTCTCTCCCATCCCACTGCAGGGAGCGAGCAGCTGTGTGGGACTGAGTTGCCCACCAGGATTAAACCTCAGGAAGCACATCCAAGATATATAGCCTTGATAACTGAAGAACACTCTGAAGTATTAAGTTTACTCAGGTTTGTAGTCACAGTCCAACTGGCTGAGACTGAAAAAAGTTTCAAACTGTAAAACATTTAAATGTATGAAACCCAGTGGTTATCATTGCATACATTTAAATGTACAAAGCTGGACAGGTATACCTGTGCAGAATGAGATATAACAGTTCTGTGAGGATAGAAGGTAACAGCCAAATAGCAAAGATGATATACATCAGCAGAAAATAAATCATATAGGAAACAATTTGGTACTAACAACTCGGTACAAAGGCTGAGAAATTCCATTATAAGCACCTGACTTCCCAGAAAGCACATTTTAGGTCAAAACTTTTTAGTACAATTAGGTCAAACTAATTAGTACACACAGTAAGTGTGATCACTGACCGTATACCTTCAGGTAAACCTACAATAAAGAGCAAAATCTTGTAAGTCATTCCCTAAAAAAAAAAATCTGAGCTAACAGTGATGCAATGATAACCACTTCACCTTTTTGCAATTCCATTTTTACAAAACCTGCTGGGTTTCATACATTTACATGTTTTACAATTATTTTGATAAAAAGAACTGAAAACTAACAGTGAAGTTTTGCACAATAGCTTGCTTTAAGTCAATGGTTTGCTGCCAAAAGAACCCCATCTTCATCCCCAGACACACTCCTCTCCCTTTTCAGATGGAGATGAGCTTATTCAGAGAGTGGAAAAGTATTTCCCGTTTTTTGTGTGGCATGCTTTCTGCCACATTAGTGAGCTAAAATGGCCTGCTGAATGCTCAGATGAGCACCGGAGCTGTCTAAAGGCAGAAAGCAAACATAGCAGAGGCACAGCGGTTTCTGTCCACATTCAGGGTGAAGTTAATCTTCTAACCTGTACTTTCTTTCCACGCCAGCTTGAGGCAAGTACACCTACCTTTGCCAGAAAGCTGCAGCTAAGTGCTACACCCGCTGCAGAAATAATTCTATTGACTAAAAAAGCTCACCATTCTAAAACAGCAGACTTCTCCAAAATATGGAAAGAATATAAACTAGAATTATGTCATTCACTTATAGTTGTTTGGGGGTCATTTTACTTACATATAATGCATAAACCATCAGTAAATCATTTGAGATTATTCCAAAAATACTTAATTTTCCAAGGGCCACCTGTTGTGGGAGGGTTTTTTTTGTGTTTTGAGAGCAAACAAAAAACACATTTTAGTTATATTAGCTAAAACAAGTTGGATGAAGCAAGACCAGAAGATAAACACTAGCTCAAATCACTGCTTCTTCATTTGACTGAATTTAAAAACATTTTGAAAAATGGGGTAGTCCTATAACATGCATTAAACCTACAGAAAATAGGTTAACATTATCTTCTCTATTATAAACTGCCTACTACATAACCAAAGCATGACTATTTTTAAAAGTTCAGATTTATTCAAGCCCAGAGTATTTAAATGTATTTACAACCAGCTTAAAGTTTATCCCATCATAGATTTTAGCTTGTTCTTTTCACAGAAGAACTCTGCCAAAAATCAGATAAAAACAGATTCTGTCGTGAAAGCCTCTTATACATTAATAAACAAGAAAGGATCATGAATAATGCAACCCAGTCAGAAAAGCTGGGAGTCCGAGCTACTTTGTTGAGGATTTCAGCTTGGAAGGGTAGTTCACAACTATTCTTCTCTCCTCTACAAAGTTTCCCCTAAAGACTTTCCAGGAACAGGTAAAAAGAATAAAGAGCAGTTGGTACTACTTAATCTGCAGACAAAGATAAATACAGTTCATAAAGTAGTGTGACTTGTTATATGTTAGCGTTGCCGCCACAAGCAGTGCCTTGCACCTGCACCCGTTCTAACGCGGCTGCTGGCATCAGTACGTGCTTTAGTTTCACACACTTTTGTAACAGTGCTCGCTCCCAAAGGGGAAATTTCCGACTGTTTCCATATTCCTACAGTAGTAAGTGTTGTCTACTTCTCTAACTTCAAACATGAGATATGCAAGAAAAATATGAACCAAAAATGCATGGAAGCATGTGTAAAAAAACATGCAGTGAACAAATGTCTAGAATCAGCTAGAGCTGGATCAGCCACCCGCAAACAATATGGCACCCCTGCTGCACCAGACCTCCATGCACAACCAGGAGCGGAGCTGCCTTGGCACAGATTTCCGAGTGACCCGAGGCAGTGGCTGGGGAGAGGGAGACGCCGGAACTCACCACCAGGTCAGGGGCGGGAAAGAGGGAGCAGCCGGCACACCCCCCTGCCAACACCACCAACCATCTCGGGAGCCTAGACCCACACGGTAGCAGTGCAACCAACCCCTGACGAGCCACCATCTTCTCCAACCCGTACATTTCCAGGGGCACATCCTCATTTTTGTAAGTGTTGTTGGTGTGCAGGGACCCTCAAATTATATTGGTATACAACTATTATCAGGAAGACCGGCTACATCTTGCCTGGTTTCATAGAGAGAATATGACAGACTAAAACAGAATAAAATTAGTCGGGGGGGAAGGGGGGAAGCATCATATCCTTCATCTCCTAAGGTTCCTTTTCTTTTGCTTCTAAAGAGTGCAAGAACAACTTCAGGTGAACAACACAATGGAAATCCAGGACCCCAAACTTCAATTTCACCTTAAGATAGTAATTCTAGTAATACCAGATGAAGCAGAAACGTGTCAGTAGGAAAGCACCGCTACATGCTTGCCCGTCTTACTTTACTTCCTAAAAATCTGCTAGTTAACTGTCAAAGACAGGTGGATTGACCTTTCATAAGATCCAGAGCAACCCCTCCTATTAATCAATACCCCTTAATTTTATAAAGCCCTTAATTTTATAAAGGTATGTCGTAGATTACAGCTACATCAATCCAAGTTCCAATCAACGTACTGTATGATCACAGCAAGTTTTGGTGAGCCTTAGGAAGTCTTTGCATAGTCATTACATAAAACTTAAATAAATCGCAAAACTCATAGAAGTTGACAGAAATTTCATATTTAATTTATTTATCCTGCTGTTCTCTACTTTTTCTCTTTTCCTTCCAGAGAGGTAACAAAAATATATTACTATCTTAATGCCAGGCAATTACTATCTTCAAGTTTGTCAATAATTTCTAGCTGAATTTAAATTTAACTTAGAGAAGAACTAATAGAAAAATCACATTTAAATGTAAATACTAAACAACCTAGCAGAAGAGAAAGTCTAAAGACTTATCTCTAAGGTAACATTTTAACAAATTTGCATGGTTAGGGTTTTTTCCTTTTAAAGATATGGACACGATGCACGAAAATGCGAAGAGGTAAAACAGCACATTCAGAGGCAGGAAAAGAGCCAGTTTATGCTCTTTCTTTTTGCTATTAGCCACCCTCCTCAGAAACATACATTTTATACATTAAGAAAAGTAATGCTTCAGCATGACTAAGTCTTACTAACACTTTAGTATGCAATTTTTGGATACAGTGTGCTTTACGAAAAAGACAAAAAACCCTTTACAAAAGGATAGAAGAATACAAGGAACACAGTTTGTGACTGAAGCACGTTTAATGGATTCGGATCTAAATTTACAAGATGTCATGTAAAAATAAAAAGGCATATTACTCACCCAAATACTAACACAAAGAAGGTATTGCAGGGGAAGATGCTCTAACAGAACTGAATTCATTAAGGGTCTCACTCAGGCATTTATTCTTTTTCCATCCCCAAAATACTTACAGGACATGGCAAGATTGCTGTACCAGGACAGCATCATTATTCTTATCAGATAGCAAGGCTTATGCTGAGAATATTTCCTACTTCAAAACAAATCCTTCAGTAATCAGACCTTTTCATGGGTAAAGAAAAGGTCATTTCCACAGCTGGAGGAAAAACCATCAACAGCAAGCCAATAAACACTAGGGCTTCTGATACTATGGTGGTGAATGGCAATTACTGATTCACTTTGTTCCTTTTGTTCTTTGATTTTTTTTTTTTAAATTAACACCTTTCACCACAACATGTAGTTTGGCAAGAAGTTCAAAGTAACCAAGTAAATTCAATGATACACTGTACATGTGGTTCTTCTGATCTAAGAATTTGCTGCTGTCAAAGAAAAGCCTTTTCTTGACATCTCTGCCTTGCTGCTTCTAGCCAGAAAATCCCTCCCCTTACGCCAGCTCTGATCTGTGCCACGCTCGTCCATGACATGATTCACCTCCCACAGTCAGCAAAAAGTTATCCTCCTCTTTTTTCCTGGGTTAACAAATTCTGTTAATCTACAGTGGGGTATGATGAGTATCAAAACCAGCACCAAAGTATGTGTTAAGAGCAAAAGACAATGAAGGAATGGGTAAAGGAGCAATAGAGATGGAGGAGAAAAAGCAAGATATCACTCACTTCACTCCCTGCTTTCTGGTGGAGGTGAAACCACAGGGAGTATGGTTGGCCATAATTTAAAAATAAATAAATAAATATTTAAAAACAAACCAACCGCCCCACCTGGATCTGCAATTAACTCCAGCATAAAAGTTCCACAGAAGCAAGAATCCCTGGGATTTGATTAAGTATCTTCTCCTCCCTTCTCCCACAAAACTGTAATTTGACAGCCAGCCTAAAAAAAAAGTTTTAAAACCACACAATTATGAAGATCATTCCTATAAGGAGACTAGTTGATGGGCAGCAATACCCCACTCCAGACTCAAAGCTCCATGCTGCTTTACTAAAGGACATGGCAGTCTTACCAGTACTTTTATATAAACCAACACAAGAAGTACCTATGCAAATTCTCTACCAAGGAAAAGATTGTTGTATTCCATTTGCACCTTCCTTCTTCTCTCAGATTGCTCTTAAGTCACTTCAATATTTGTACCACTTCAGAAACTAGAAGTTGCATAAAGACAGAACAGCATTTCAAAGTGTCTGTTCTGAAAAGCAAACAACAAACAGGGCTAAAGCACTGGTCTAAACTTCAGAAAACCATAATTTCATTGGGTAACTTCTATTTTTGGTTCATTTTTCTTCAGTTAGTCAAATCTGTGAAGTTATTTGGTTTATATGGAGGAAACAACATATTTGCTGCTTTAAAAAAACTTTTATGATGAGAAGCTTTTAAGTCACAAATTTGCCTAACAGTCACAAACACACTACAGGTATGGGAGCTACAGGTTCACAGATGATATTTTCTTATTTAACAGCCCTTAATGGATTTATCTTTCATAAATTTATCCAGTCACTGAACAACTGCTTCCTATCTTCTCGATGACACTCAGGATTTTAGAGACTCTCCCTGTCCCTCACTCTCACAGATGCAAAAGAGTCCTCGTCTATGGGAACCAAGTTTTCGTACAGACACTGCTCCACATTTCTGAGTACCCTTGTTGGCCCTCCTTAGGTCTATTATATCCTGCCTGGGATGAAGGGATTAGAAGCGCCTACAATACTGAAAATAGGATTTACAGCAACAATGACACCATGCTTTGTGTTCTGCTCCATTGCTATGAGACCTGCGATTCTCTCTGCTTTTTAGCAATTACTTGCACTGAGCTGGCACACTTTCACAAAACTGTCATTATAAACTCCAAAATCTTTTTCCTAAGTAATAATACATTCAGAGGATACCGTTGGGCGAGTAAAGAAAGGACGATTTTCCCATACACGCCACTTCATATCAATGAGTACGATGTATTACTAGAGAAGGACTCTGGGATATTGAGGGCCAAGCCTTCACAATCAGTCCCTGCCTTCACTATCCCAAGTAACTCACTCTCATCAGCAAAGCTGTTTCCCAACTATTCATAGCAAGTAATTTCCAAACAAAACTTTTGAGCAGCACAGACTCCTGAGAGATACCACTAATGACCTCTCACCATTCATTCCCATCTTTAAGTAGCTTCTCTATTCAGAGAAGGACCATCTCTATATTCAGCTTAAGTCTGTGGTAGGGGACTTCACAGAATGCCTTTTGGAAATCTAGATAGATCACATCAACTGTGTCGCCTTAACCTACATTAACCCTGTCAAAGGATTTTAATAGACTTAGGTGAAGTTAAATGTCATTGCCGAATCAACTCAGCACCTTTCTGTGTCCACTATCTCTGCTCTTAGTTCAGCTTACTAGTTAGTAGTTTCCACTCTTTCAATAACTCCTTTTAAAAACTGATCTCACCACTGCCCCTTTCCAGTCTTCTATGACTGGGACAATTTAAAGCATTGGGTTTTATTTTCTGGTTAGTATCTGCTTATTTCATTCTTGTACTCCTTCAGACATGTGAACACATCTCACCTTGACAACTGACTATCCTTCACTTCAGTTTGTTCAAACAGCCCCTTCCCCAAACACTGCAATTGGAGACAGATCCCCCGATGCATTCATTCGCCGCCAATTCTTTAAGTTCCTTCATAATGGACAGACAAAACCAAAGCTTTTCTCCCATCTTCTCTAAACAGTCCTTCTATAGTGCAGTGGTCCCCTGGTCCTACAGACAGCATTGTGCTACTGATGCATCAGAAAAGAAGGGGGGAAAGGAAGATTAGTTTCATTCCTTTCTCAAGTAGTTTCTCAAGGTTGGGGAGGGGTGGGGGGAGCTTGTGTGTGGTTTTGAGGGCTTGTATGGGTGGGAGGTTCCCAAGGGGAACTGTCACACCACATTTCTACACTTAGCCCACCATCATTTACCTTCTTTTCTACATCCATCATTCACAGAACACTTAATTTTCCAAAGAACATATTCTCACTCCCAAGGGCTTCCTTTATTCTACAATTTGGCCATGTCAGATTTTTTTAACTGATGTTTTACAGTGTGTCTTGATGAATGATACATACTCACTAAGAGCCCAGAGAAGCTGCAAAAATGGTTCCCAAGCAGCTTGCAACATTTCATAGAATCATAGAATAGTTTAGGTTGGAAGGGACCTTTAAAGGTCATCTAGTCCAAGCCCCCTACCATGGGCAGGGACATCTACAACTAGATCAGGTTGCTTAGAGCCCCCTCCAACCTGACCTTGAATGTTTCCAGGGATGGGGCACCTACCACCTCTCTG
>NW_009187055.1:13173-47503 GCF_000690835.1 Fulmarus glacialis | reverse complement strand
GGTGGGAGAGGGGGCGGGTCTGTCACACCAAAGCAGGACTGCGGGAGATGCTGAAAAGGGCACCTGCTTACAGATGTTGGCTCGAACTATCCAAAAATCCAACAAGTGCATTGTTGTGAGAACTGCTGTGTTTGATAGGGACAATGACTGCCTGAAGAATGGATGGTCCTTAGCCAAACTCAGCCTAGAATCTGTAGGCATAGTAACCCTGAGACATCTTAAAAGTGCACTCTATCTTGGAACAAAGTGGGGATAGAGCGGTGACTAAATCATAAACCAGCTTGTAGTGCTAGTTTAAGGAACCTAGTTTAAGGCAGAAAGGCTTTCTTTGCCACAGTATCCAGTGCCATCTCAGTCAAGTGTAAAACATGTTAGATGCTGTGTCTAAATTTTGGAGACCCAACTTTGAAGTGTTGGATGTCCGAGAACTGAGTGTATTCTGTAGACAATAAAGAACCTATTCTTTGAACAAAAATCTAGGGACAGTAACAACAGCTAACCACAGATGAAATGAAGTGACAGACAATATGTTGAAAAAACTCGGAGTTAAACAGATCCTGAACATTACCCAAAGTCTCCTTTGCACCTGCAGTGCATAAATTTAGACTCCTTGTTTTTTCTCTCAGAAGTGGCTGTGATCATGAGGAAAGGTAGCAGCAGATGAATATACAGAAATATGACCATCGTTCTGTTCCCTTATTAGTCTTTGTGGTCATGGGAAGCAGGACATGGAAACATGGTCAGCTTCAGAATGGTTTCACTTGTGGGCAAGGAGGTTCAGGATGATTCTTGTTCAATGTCTTATTAGTCTATTAGAAAGTTTAATCTCACTCTCCAAAAGATAAGAGTCTCCTAGCACATGGCTCGGAAAACTGAATATGACCATTGCATGTGGTGTACTCACGAAAGGTTATCTCCATCATCTCCACTGAGACAGAAATACGGAGTTTGAACATAAATCAAGGAAGGCTGTAGTTCAGAGTCAAAACCAGGGCCACACTATCACTCAGAGGCAGAATAGTGGTTTCTACTATTGAGGTTGTCCATGCCGCATGCTGTACGATTGGAGAGAGATGCTTCCTATGCTCTCCATGCTACCTTTTCTGCATTCTTCTTACAGTAAAGGATTGCCAACAAATAATGTATAGAAGATCGTCTAATGCAGTACCTAGGAAGCCAGTTTTCTTCTTTCTGGTTTAATTTAACATACAATATTAACATGCAATCATACTCTTGATCCACACCTAATCTTTTATAAGGAGAAGAAAAAGATAGCCCATAACAATCCCCAACATACTTGCTGTATTTTATCAAGGATTAGACCACTTTACAAATGTTTACTTACCTAATATATTAAAATCTGTCCGTACCAGTTGGACCTTAAAGATTAGCTTCCTACCACAGGAGGAAAAATATTTGTGTGAGGTTTACACTTCTTTTTAGTTGTCACGGGCATTCTGTGGGAATTATGAAGTACTTGTCCTGTCACATGAAGGTATTTAAAAAATGAAATGCTGGGAAATGACCCACAGATTTGGCTCTCATCTGCCTGCAGTGATGATGGTGGCCTGCAGTGTTGAGAGGTTACAGATTTTAAAAAATATTTTCTCTCAAAGCAGTGGTATTGCTAAAAACAAAGTTCACCTAAGTCCATGTGGAAAGGAAGAAAATGTTGCTTTAGGTTTCAGGGATGGCAGAGGTATAAGATAAGTTATATCTGCATGAGCTACAGGATGAAAATAATTCACTAACAATCCCCTTTACAATGATAACCAACAACCAAAATGTCAAAAAAAAGGCTGGAAACCTTTATTGAATCAGATGCTTGTCAGTCTTCTGACAAATGTGTCAGCTCTGGGTATTTTAGTCAGCAATTTCAGTAACAACCAAATGGCCTTTTATACAGTGAACATGAAGACAGCCTTCAATTGGCACGGAAAATAATAAATCTCAGGCTTTTGAACCTTTAATTCTCGCTCTTTTTTTGGACGTATTGGAAGAGATAAATGGGAGCTTTACTGATCTCCTTGCTCACATTGATCCAGAATGTTATTTTATTCAGAAATTTTATAAATGGCCTGCCTCATTTAAAAATCTGGAATTAAATGTTGCCTTCCAACGTAGGTCATCAGCACAATTCTCAGAACAACTTCAAGACAGCAGGCTGTATGCACAGCATAACAAAGCTTATAAATAACTACCCAACTATGGCAAAGGAGTGCACATTGTATTGAAACCCAGTTTGAGAGGTAGGTTGGAAGTGTTCAGACCCTGAATGCTCTGAAGCTGGGTGCTTCATAAATGCATTGCTTTTGGCAAGGCATGTGTATCAGCTGTATCTCTGTGGGTAAAACCCTGCAAATCACAGTCTGCTTTAAAAAAAAAAAAAAAAGTCACCTTTTCTCTCCAAAGAGCCACAAGGAATGGAGGCAGATGAGGGACAAATTAAAACCAGACTAATGGTCTGTTTATCAGCAGTAGCTCTGCCAATTTGGTGAAATTATGCCAAGTTTACTCCAGATACGCACCATAGCTCTGATGAAAATCTAGGTATAAGGAACTCAGTTGAGGAAAAGGTGCCAAAAGACAATCTTATTTTCCAAAGTAAATTTTTGTACCTCTGATAACCCTGATATCTGATATCTTCTGTGACCAGAGAACAAAAGAGGTGGAGAAAAATGGACCATTTCAGACATCTATGCCAATTATGATTAGCCAGGAGAAGCACCCTCATATTGACAGGTCAACTGGCTGCTATTTTCATTACTCAGCACCTAACCTACAGCTTCATATTATCAATGTTTTAGAGGGAAGGCAAATGCATCTCCAGCACTCTTGGGAGCACTAGCATGAGGTTGGCAGTTCTTAACACAAATCATTCAAAACCAAAAGTTTCAAAAAAAAAAAAAAAGAATGATGACAGCCATGGGGTAAGAAGGAAGTTCTGTCTCTGTGCCTGTCTAACAGTTGGCTGGCAACAGTCATGTGGCAAACCCAGACATCTCAGGGCCCAGGCAATATCTAGGCTCACAAAGGTGACATATTGCTCAGGTTTGCTTCCAGATGGCCCAGAAAGAATCAACTTGCAAGTCCAAAAGAGATTTGATTCAGGAACTCCTGCTGTCACCGCTGTCAATCAGTGCCCTGGTGATAAATTGTCTTAAGAGTTTGATTGAGGCTGCTATTTCTTACATTGCCTAGAAGAACTCTGTATTATATTATCTTACCCCTGAATCTCTCAGAAATGCTGAATATACACTCAAGACAGTTGAGTACATCTTAAGAAAGAGAACTTTTGGGTAATGAAAATTTTTCTAGACATTTTGGTCCTCCTTTTTTGAAAATATATACCTGTAAAAAAAGAAGAATCAGTAGTTACTGTAAAAGCTGCCTATTGACAAATTTGAGTCTTGTAACTCAATTTGTTCATGTAACACAGCACACTAGAGTAGCGGTATTAAATCAGTAACCTAACTGCACATAATTTTTTTTTTACAGAATTTGGTGTCTCAAGTATCTTTTTTTCTTGTTTTAGAAAATAAGTTTTGCAGCTTATGCACTGTAAACTGGTAGTCTTTATAAACTGCCAGTAGGGCAGAAACATATTTGTTCGCTTTCAGACACTGAAGCCCAGACAGGAGTGCATACATGCCTGCTGGGAAGTCTTGATATCAAAATTACTTCCCTCCAGAATGTCCACCTATTATATTAAGAATAAATAGCATATAATTAGAATTCAATGCCATTGTGAAAGAATTACAAATAAAGTCTGCTTTTCTCTTAAGACAGATGAAAAATAAAAGCAAATAGCAAAACCTGAATATTAGGAAATAAAAGATCTTTAAAAAAACCCAAACTGTCCTGAAAAAGAAAAGTAATATTTCAAATGACTTTCAAATCCCTTTTCCCTACTTACTTGGCCTTTCTGAAACCATAAATGGAACTTTGAGATCTCAAAAAAAGTTTTCAAAGGAGATATTTGCACAGTTTATTTGACATCACCAAATTTCCACTACAAGTTTAGAGACTTTTTTTTTCCTTTAAAAACATCAGACCTTCCAGAAGCTTATTCACACGCCAAAGCTAAGCCAATGATAAATCTGTAAGTAATAGAAGGCCTCTAAGATTAAGAAGCCCCAATTACAGCTTAGACTTATCATTCTTTAAATATTATGAAAGAGGTAAGCTAAACATCAGAGAAAAAAAAAGAAGCTGTGAGAGCAGGAGAGAATTTATTCAGGCTGCTCATCAATCTACAAACACTAATTGATGAAAGCAGTGTTCTGATAGTCATTGCGTTTCTGTGCATGCTTCTAAAAGCATTTACTCTTATAGTTACTCATGAACTTCATCAGAGCCTGACTTCAAATGTAATGCTAAATGCTGTAATTCAAATGCAAAAACTGAAATGTAAGCAGTGGCATAATAAAGATGCTGGTTTATATGAATTCATCACAGCCGTGATTACTTTCAATAAATCTACAAATTCAGATACATTCAGGAATAATTAACCTTGGAGAATAATTGAGCTAAAAAGCTGATTTAAAAAAATAAACTATCTAAGGACTGGAATTTTTGGCTACCTCTTTTGCAAAGAGACTGTGGCAGCAATCTCAAAAGAAACACTGAGTCAAAATAATCAGGGACCCAGCAAGAAGAGTGGAGAAAGATTCCGAGAATGAAGAGGCAATATGACCTTTTTTGGCCAAGCAGATATGGTGTAGCAATAGCCAACACAGGAAAAATATGGAAGAGGTGAAAGGAAGAGAATCCATTGCAGGTCTGGAAACGCCATTCTAATCCTGGGAAATGGCACCTGGTTTACAGACAACTCTGACAAATGTAGTCCTTATATAAGGTTGTCTGAACATGTCAGTCTATGAGTCAGTACAAATATGAAATACCTGAGCTGATCTTCTCCCTGCATTGCAACCTGTCACATCTGTCACTTGAATGTGACTATAATGTACATGGTACGTATGAATCTTTTCTTTGAATAGTTTACTGATTGTCATTCTCATTTTGATGGCTATGATACTGATTAGACATCATAAATTTCAATTATTCTTTCTCCAAACCTAGCTGTTTGATCGCAGTTTTTACTCTTTGTATTGCAAAAGGACGAAAGGTAGAAACGCTTTATACCTCCATTCTGCAGCAAGATGCGGTGGCGTGTCACACTGTGGTGTGTGCCATTATTCAGCAGGTCGGGAGGTTGCTGTTCTGAAATGGTTGCCCACATACCCACATCATATAGAGCTGTAATCTGACCTTTTCCTGCCCTTTCCCTTCAAAGCAGTAAGGAAGTCCCAGAACATTTCTGACCTGCTGCAAACCTTAACATCCGTTCTGTGAATGTAATTCAATATACACGCAAAACATCCTTCTTTTCCCTTCATTGATCTTCAGTTTCTACAATACCATACTTACAGCAGGATATAAATCACACTCTTCACATTAACGCATTCAGAAATACTTTCAAGGACAAATGCTGTTATCGGAGATGTGCAGTGTATCTGACATGTTACTGCAGGACTATCTGTTTTGTGCCAAAGGATTAGCTGTTATCACCCACTCACCTGGAAGCTTTCAGTACAGTTTCTGTTCGTAGTTTCTTTTAGATATCATTTGGATGATTTCTACTGGGAAAAGACCAGTGTAGAGGAACTACTTATCATTTTCAAGAAATGATAAATAGAAATTTGGACTGAATAAATCATTTCATATTCAACATCCTCCACAATCCTACTCTTACTACAACAAGTACAAAGCACGAAGGTGATACGTGTAACACAGCTCAAGTAGACGTGCTGAGGAACAGAGTGCCTCTTCGCCGTGCTGGAGGTTAGCATGAGAAACCAGCAATGATCAAACGGATCTGAAACGTGATGACTTTACACTCCAGAGTCCCAATCATAAACAGCCACTGCTGCTGGAATCTGATATTACCATAAATTATTTGATGATTGTTGTTCACCATTAATAATAATTAATCATAACATGACCCCACTCTGAGAGACATGATAAAAATGGAACAAAAAGAAACCCTGTCTCAGACAGCAAAGGATTTATGATGGGAAACAAACATAAAAAAGTAAGTCAGGAAACACAGTGAAATGGGTGTGATTGCAGTTTTGGTGAGCACTAAAGCCAAATAGCAGCAGCAGCCCCAAAATTTTAGATTTCCATGCCATCAAAGCAAATAAGAGTTTTGATGAGGGAGTCAAAAAAAAATGAAGGCTTATGGTTTTGCTAAGGTGTACCTGAGAATATGAAGAGCAATTTACAGACTATGATATATATCATATTTTAAAGGAAAAACTGATTGTATCTTGCATATTTATAGACTTGATTCAGGAATATTCTTAGGTAAGACAGTAAACTTCAGTCAGGGATTTGACTGAAATTTCTGTAGACAAAGGGATTCTTTGAAGCAACTATATAATACAATGAGCTAGATGATCAAGTCAGATTACGATTACACACTGTTTACGCTGCAGTCTAAATGCAGTACGATTTCTTTAAAGGGGCTAAAATGACAAGCTGTAAAATGCAAAATTTTTATTAAACACAAAAAGTGTTCAAGAACACAAAATCAGGGTTCAAATGATTCAGCTGAGGAGAACAAAAGGAATAAAAACATGAGAGAGGAGATGGAGCTATCAAGACTGTCCTGAGCAAATGTTATTTTTTTACCATGCATTTAGATAGGAAGGTCTTTTGTTTAGGTAGAAAGATAATATTTTTATATAGGCTGCCAAGATGCTTCCTCCATGTGTCCTTAGTGAAAAGGCTACCCTCTTACCTTCACATTCAGACTTCTCTCCTATTCTTTTTGACACTACCCTTTAAAACTGAGACTGCCTTTGTTAACGGTTAAAAAGGTCAGTGATTTGCTGTCAATATTCTAATAAGGACTTCACTTGCAACTGTCAGATTGCAACAAGCATTGGTTCCTGATGAGTAGAAGTGGACTTGCAGAATAAAGATCTCAGGAAGTGGAGAGTCTATTGATTCCCCGCCCCCCCCCAACCTCTAATTTAGAAGAGGGCATGCAAAAAACAAACATAGATTTGAGCTTATTTACCTTATACTTTCAGATATGAAACGAGTAAGGGTCATGTGCATGTGTTAGGAAAGATGTGCTTTTTTGACAAATACGGTATCAATAATGTCAAAGTTGATGATTATCCATTTTGAAAGGACTTTCTGGAGGGCCTGAGAAATTCACTGCATTTAAATTAAATGGATGAGAATGCTATGTATTTAAACAGGCTTTTCTCCACTAAAATTATAACACACAGAACGAGTGATAAGCAAGTGTCAACAAGACCAAAAACCCAGACTAATTTCTACTGTAAAAAAGAAACAGAAAACTCCACAAGCCTTTCAGACCCTCAAAATAAAAATTCTAACAGAAGGGATTGGGAGGAGAGGATCATCTTTCCTATTTTAAGTTTTAATTAATGTGCTTCTCATAAGACAAAGGAAGAAACTACATTACATAGCATATTGAAGAATATTCTTCTAAAAATAGCCAATAGCCACACCTTGTTCCCTAAAAACTTACAGCCAGAGTAATAGGCAGCACAGAACTTATCTGGTATAGTTTGAAGACTGAATGGACATATATATATCTGTGTTTGCATATATATATGTACGCATCACATTCATGTCCACCTATACAGAATAAGGTTAAGGGCATAAAGTTATGACTACTCACTCTTAGTCTAGCCTTTGACGGGTCCCACCGTTACAGCTTGCAAGCAGTAGAGGAGTAGACACTGATGAAATAGAAGGCAAAAAAATATCTGGCAGATACTGTTTTATGCAAAGGTCTGATATTTTATCATAATTTCCACACGCACTCTTGACTGTAGATACTTTAAGAGTACTGCTGTTATTGCTATCCTTTCTTCAGGTGCAGTGTGCATCTGCTGAAAGAAGATTTATGCTTTGCTCGTAAAATTCAGGTGAATGTTTATATTTAGTGTTCTGTTAATTTACAATAACAGGCCTTCAACTGTAAGTTAGTTGCAGTTATCCTTGTAAACACCTACATTGTGAGAAAGAGGGTATCTACACTGAGCTTAAGGGTCAGATCTACGAAAGGACTAACTAGAGAGGTGCTGGGGCGCAGTGACTGCAGCGATGTAATAGACACAGATTGCTAATAAATTTAACAGGGAGAGCAAACATCCTCATACTGAAATTCAGAGATGTGCTAGCATCCCGAAGAGCCTGGGCTAGACACCCAAATCAAAGCTAGAAGGAAGTATGTGCTTCTACTTGGAACTCACGTCCGAAAATTTTCCCCTGGATGTACTCTTTAAAAATAGAAAAAAAAAGTCAAAAAAACAGATAACACATTGCACAGCGAGGATTATTTTTTCTTTAAATCACAATGAGGGCAGGGTACCTCTTATCCTGTGAATCTCACTCCAATATTAGAAACCTGAGTTCAGCTTTGCTTGTGGTAAAGGGAAGGGAATATATACTAATCAGTATATTCCAGAAGAAAGACTTGGCTACAGAGTCACAGGGGAAAAGATCACTGTCACTCTTGCCTACTTTGCATACAGAAATAAATTAACTGAGTTGAGAGAGTGGGGATGAGGTGAGCAACATTCTTTAGCCTTGTGATTAAGCTGCACATTCAAGAGTGAGGGAGAACACCTTTTCAGTGGCTATTTCTATTTTTTTAATCTAGGTACTCTTAAATGTAAGATGTATTAGCCAGTCTAGATACAGGATAAGGTGCAATCTGTACCCTGGGTATCCTGCGTGAGCACTCTACCATATGTCCTGGCTAATCTTTGAGCAGGAATACAGCACCATGCCCTCCTCTGCCTGCCTTCACCACCACCACTGGAGCTGCACAAAAAAGTTAATGCATGTGAGGTACATTGGAAACAGATCTAGAGATTGGGACTCACAGGTATCACCTACCTTGGCAATCCCAGTAGCCGTCACACACGAGACATTGTTTTCTAGCAATATACTACCATTTACAAAGCACAAAGCCGTGCTTTGTGTAAGTACTGCAAACTAGTTCTGCAATAACTAAATCAGGTGCTAGAGTCAAGATAGCTGTGTTAGCATTGTGACCTTACAGAAAATACGTATTTTCTGTCTCTCAGGATCCTGAATTTTTTTTTTTTTTAATATATATATATGATTTATATAAAAAGGAATATGGTGTTATAGAATAATATTGAAAATTGGAAAGCATTAAGTAGAAGCCAAAACATCTATCTGCTTGTTGGAGGTTGTCTGGAGGATTTCGCAAAATCTCAAAAGATGCTACGTAGCATGTGTATATGTGCATGAAATGCAGTATCTCAGCAGTGCAAATACTGAATAAGTCCTTTTCCTCCATGATTTAGAGTCTCTTCTGAAATTTGGAGCTCCTCTGAGAAACTTGAGATCTCCTGAAACTTCTGAGCACCACACTAGTGGTAACAGTAATATTAGTGACATTCAGTGATTCCTGAAAAATAATTCTCAGCTACTATTTGCTGATACAATACAAAGGGGGACAAACTGATTTCCAAGGAGTGAGGGACTGACAATGAACATTTCTGATTCTAAGACACCATCTTTCTTTTCTTTCAATGATGACCTGTTAGTGTAGGACTAGTGCTAGCTGTCCTAGACGAGCAGAGGACTTTGTGGGTTTCCATAAGACACGCCTCAGATGTCATCGATAGTTTCAATTCATGTCTGAAGTGGTCAAGCAGTCACAATGTGCCTCACACCACGGCAAGGGGAACTGCAGCTACATCAATACTCCACGAGGAACACAATGTTTGAAGCCAACAGGGCAAACAGCAGCCATTCATTGTACAAAGGCTGAAAGGTTTTTTAATCTGAAGAAAAGAAACAAAGCTTGTAAAAAGAAGTCTTCCTGCACTAAAAGCTCAAGAGCTGGAGGGGAAAAAATAGTCTTTACTACCTGAAGTTAGGATGCGGGTCAAGTTCTGAGAGGAAGAAAAGTTTGTTCTTACTCAGTGAAGCAACTGAGGTGAACTCAGAGAGAAGAGTATCTACTCTGTCCCTCTCAGAGATGATTCATGGATAGCACATGCAGAGAGATGGGCTAGGGATCCCTCCCTGTGCTGGTTTTGGCTGAGATAGAGTTAAATTTCTTCCTGGTGCTGTGTTTTGGATTTAGTGTGAGAAGAAGTATGGCTGCCTGCTGGGTTAAACCACAGGTTTCCCAGGGAAAAGCTCTTCAGCAATGCTTGCATATAGATACATCCCCAGTGTGGATGTACCTGTGAAGGAAAAGGAAACTTTCCGATCTCCCCAGAATTGGCAAGGCGAGATTAGTATGTCTGGTATTGGTCACTTTTTTTGCACTAGATAGAGACTTCCTGGAGAAAAGCAAGAATGATCAGACAAAAAACTAAATTATGTGTGTTCATTTATACATGTAAATATGTATGTGCGTGTGTGTGTGCGTGCATGTATGTTCATTCTTCCCTATATGGGAAGAATGGGGAAAAAAATGCAGGGAAGGTAACCTCAGTCTTAATATTACTCAGAATAAACTGCTCTCTATGTCCATGCCAGACAGTAAAATAAGTAAACTACAGCAAGGAAGTGTTAGGCAGGGTATTAAAAGAACAGTAAGGATATTCAGGAACTAGAATCTGCTGTCGAATCTCTAGTACTGAAGACATCCAAGAACAGATCAGGCAGTCATCTGTTAGCATAAAATATACAGCTGACATCTACTTGCAGGGGAATAACATCTATAAAGGAGGGGGAATGAATTATTTGGCCTCCTGAGGTCTGTTCCAGCTCTATCTTTTACTGATGATGGAGGAAACAGTTCTAAAGGAAAGCCTTGCTACAACAAACCTTAGGAATATTTTGTTTCTGTGACTAATTCCTAGCTCAGTAGCGTGTGTTTTCTTGCTGTGGTAGACTTCAGTACTCTTTTTATTAATTAAAGCATTTAGAAGGAATTTGAGAGAAAGGTATGATTAAACAGTGAATCAAAAACATGTTTAAGGTGACCGCAACAGTCTCTTATCTCTAGTCTTATACACCAGAATAAGAAAACTTCAAATTTATTCAACTCCTTGCCTCCTAGTTGTATTCAAGACAAGGATAAGTGTCCATAAGGATAAGTACTACCACACCCAGCTCAAGTCCGTTTTATGCCTTTGCCCAGTCACAACTTGTGTAATGAAATACACTACGACATTAATGATACTTGTTCAAATAGCACTCGGAGAAGTGGTGAGCAAGATTGGCTGCGACCTGCTGCAGAGCTAGAACAAAATCTAATTAACTGCTTATTAAAACTGTCCATGTTGGTTATGCATAAACAACCAGGATTTGCATATACATTCATTCTTCAGGTTTAATTTAAACACACTGATGACATTCACTGAAGTATAGAAAAATATACAGACTATATAAGGTGAAATAACTAATGGCATAGTTATGTTACACTTCTTGACTAACGTACTGATCAAACAACCAAGTGGAAGTAAAAACTTGTCACAGAGTGTTTGCAACTTGCTAATTTAGAAACTAGTTTTATGGGCCACAGCTTCAGCAGTAGAAGCCATCCCTAATTAATAATGCCTAAAACACACTAAGAAAATAAAATTGATTTTAAAATGAGAATTTCCCTAACTGGTATACATAGTTTCAGCCAACAAGTCCAAAAAAGTGTGAATAATATTGAAAACAGTGAGACAGAGAAACAGATCAACATTTGACCTGCAAATGTAGAATAACTAGAGAAATGAGTGAAAAAGCAGATAAAAATAAGAAAATAAAAAGAAAAATCATGGAGAAGCTCAAACTTAAGATAAAAGTGTGAGGATAGTCTGCCTAATAAAGACCAGGTGATGCATCATTTGGTTTGGAGTTTTTTACTTGTTTAAATATTAACAAAGTTCATGTTTTGTCACCAATATAGGATTCAGAGTGGAATAATACAGCTTTCACAGCAATCAACTCCTTCTTCATTTGGTAGGAAAGAGAATATAAATAATGCAGGAGCAAACTATTGAACTTTTTTAGTTCCAAACATTAGTGTATGTTAAAAGCAGTCAAAATATGAAAGGCAGTTACATGAGCATTTATCAATTATACTGTTTTATGCATTTTACTTTTTATATTCTGGATCCATATAATTAGGTAGGGAATTGTAAAACATAATCACATGCCCTGTGGCAATATGATTATCATTAAGTACATAAATGAGTTTTGCATGTTTAAAGGTTAATTACTTCCATTTACAAATGAATTAATGCATTTCTATTTTGTTTTTCAAAATAAAGGCTTATTCTTGAAAAGAACTGTGTTATTTTCTTATTTCATTAATATTCTATAAATTCTTTTTATGCTTATGTATAAAAACCATTTTGTCCATTTTTCTTATTAATATCTTTATATAAAGAACCGTAGTACACCTAAAAGAATAGGTACCATACAAATGTAACACTAAGTGGGGCACCATGCCCTACTCAGTAGCATCACACATTTCCACACGGTGGTTGCTTAGAATATTAATAACACTTTGCATATCACAGCTTCTAACAATTGTCAGCATCTGGCATGCACTGTCAAAAAAAAAAATCAATGCAAAATAAGACAGCTATCAGAGCAGTAGATGTGCAGAAGTTAAAAATCTCTGATTTCCTCCAGTTATATTTTGGGGGAAGAGGACTGTTGAGAATGAAGCAACATGAGAAGCTTCTAACTTGATCCAAGCACTAAGCAGACAATCCAGTTTCTTTTGAATTCCCTGCAGCACAGTGCATTCAATATCACTGAAAGCTGGAGTACAGCTACCATCCATGTGTGCGTAGATGCTGGTGTCTCCATTTAGGCATGGCAAAGCAGTGACACTTTGAAATTCTCTTGTACGTAATAACCACAATCTACACAATTTGCCTCTGTGTGCCTGAAAGAACATCTGCACCATTCTCTATTAGTTTGTCCCACAACATGCCTTAACATCAACGAGTAAATAGAAAATTCAGCAACGTGCTGGAAGAATTCGGAGTTTGATGGAAAAATAAGGTTCGATAACCTATAGAGCCTTCAGAACCATCACCTTCTATAATAGTTTGCAATCTCCAAGTAATTAAGACTTCCACCGTGTTTTTTTTTTTATTTTTCTTACAACAATCATACGATTAACAATTGCCTTATAGGAGTGAAATGAAAACTTTATTGATTTTCCTATGTGTTAATGTCAAAGCAATTTATTGGTGGTGGAGTCTTTCTTGCTCATGACCCCGCTGACACAGAGCCATTCTACATTCTCAACACAATTCACAAGCAATTCCCATTCCTCTTCCTGTTTTGTCCACTTCAGCTTAGGCTACTGTATGATGCAGCTCAGCAGCACGGGTAAGCACTTTAACACTTCTGATGAGTATAGAATCATAGAATCATAGAATACCAGGTTGGAAGGGACCTCAAGGATCATCTGGTCCAACCTTTCTTGGCAAAAGCATGGTCTAGACAAGATGGCCTAGCACCCTGTCCAGCTGAACCTTAAAAGTGTATAGCTCCCTTATAGAAATAAAACCCTGAAACTTACTGTATCTAAGGGCTGTGAAATTCTTCTACTGACCATATTTGTCCTTCTCTACAATATATTAAGACAGCTTGGAACAGGAGCATCATCATGAAACACACGCCTTAAACTGATGTGGCTGAGACACCAAAAGTTTCAAAACTCATTTTCATGTTCTAAACTGTTGCATGCCTACAGACAACACTTCATTTGACAGGCTTGGCAGAGCTGATTATACTTAGCCTCTGCACTGGCTCTTCCCAGTTTCTGTTATCCTCTGTGATCGATGCATGCTATTGTATAAAATCAAAGGGCTACAAAGATGGCATACAAAATGTCTCAATGCATGCAACTTACTTGTTTCTAAAGTAGCTTGCGCTATTTTGTTGAAAGAGAAAGCCCTTACAATCCAATTTTTTCTTCTTTGCATGGGAAATAGTCGTTATGTTTTTTACCCTAACCATGTCAGACACAGAAGCTACTGACATTGTAGCACCATTAATTTCTTACTTAAGTTTCATTAACAAGCCAAAGAACAGAAGAATGTGATCTATGCAGGTAGAGGCCTATTGCCAGTACTTTCTGGTTCGGATTTTCGATTACAGTGGAGCACATATCTGCTGCACCTTCTCTAAGAGCATGATTTGTCTAAACACTGGAGTTTCACTGATGTCAGATTCTGACATAGTTATTTTGCTATCATGGTTCACTTGCTCCAGGGAGCTGCTTTTAAAGGGCACAGGATCCCACCCAGTCAGACAGGTAATGCATGTTGCTTCCCCAGAACTCCCACCCCAATGCCTTGTGCCCACCAGAAGCATTTTGCGCTTCTAGAAGACATGTGCAGAAAAAGCAGTAAATTCAATCAGGGTGAAGGCAAGAGTGGTGGCACCAAGATGTCATTGCTAATGCATATCAGAAAAGTGTCTCTGGATTTGTTATCACAGGGGTCTTGTGAAGGTTGTCGAGTCATGAATCCCAAAGCGGCTCTTCCATACTCTCTCCTACATCATGGTCTCAGGAGCCAGGGTACAGAGATCTAAACCAGCACCAGGCTTGGTGATGTGACCCTACCCAAAAATCTCTTCAAGCTCTCCAGAACAGATGTACATCTGTGCTACCTCAAAGTTCATTGTTGTCCTGGGTCTTCCCAAAGTACCACTTTCATTTTCTGTAATCCAGTGTTGCTTTTGTCTTTTGCATCTTGCAGTAGCCATGAGATTAACAATTGCCTGATAGAGCCAATGGGCCACTCTGCCACATGAGAAATTTCCAACCCTAATCACACTGGTAAGCAGCAGCATCTCCTCAAGGCTCCAAGTGGCACCTCACCAGAACTTGAGTAGGTAGACTTTGCCACAGCAGAAGGTGGGGGGGAGGGGGGAGAGAAATTAAAAAATGGTGAAGAAGGAAAAAAAGGGGTTCAGCCTTGGCCCATGGTAAGAGAAGGTAAAATAGGAGAAAAAAGAGAGAGAGTTACACACCAGGAAAAGCGTAGATGGATGAGGAAGGAGCAACAGTCGAGCAACAGTCGAAACAAAGCACTGAGAGCTGGCAAAGGGTGGCAAATAGGTAGATGCATATGACATTTAGTCCTTGATACAGTGCAAGAACCTCTTCAACATGTTGCAGGGGTTCTCTGTGGTTCAAGAGCCTTCTGCTGAGGATTTATTCTGGATTAATTTCCTCTGAACGATATCTAGTTCACATGCACCACAACCACCCTGAAAACTGAGGCCACCGTGCTGTAAATGGAGACAGTCAGGGGGGTTGCTTCAGAAACACATTACTGCTTGAAAACAGACTGCTAATGTACACACAGCCTTAGAGATCGAGATCGATATTCAGCTATTGTTTACTCAACATGCTGATACCTAAACACAGAGGAAAAACAATATAAATGTTTGGAGGGGTACATGATGATGCACTCCCTAAACAATTAACTCCAATTTGATAATTTCGTGGCAATAAGTTCCCTAATTGCAAAAGGAAGTGCTACAGTCTTCTAATCATGACTGGATACAGGAAGATCTCTCCATCATACATTATTTAAGTGGACTCAATCACAACAACCCTAAATTATGTAAATACAGATCTCATCTCTGGAAACATTTGGAGCCTATTTGGAAGGTTTAAATTACTTCAGTAGTGAGACTGAAAATCAATCACGTATACCAAATAAAAAACTCTACACTCATTGAACTGAGATCATGTTATTGTTAAAGCAGAACTATAAATATGAGTTAGATGTTGGCACCAAGACACTCAAAATTTTAATCTGAAAAATCCTTATATGGAAATATGAGAAATGCAGGAAACTCTTCCTTCAGGGGAAGAGTTTAAGGCTATATGATGAAGTATAGGATTGATATATTCATTACCTAACAATTTCCAGATCTGGATATCTTGTCCTCAGAATATCTTCAGGTATCTGCCTGCAAAGCCCATACCAGCAAAGACCAATTGCAAAACTTAAACATGGTCATAACCAGGCCTGCTATAGCAGAAATCCCATGCTCCTGACCTGTCTGAGAACATCAGCTTTCCAGTCTAATGAATTTGCTTGCCTGGATTCAAAACACTAGTGAGGGGAATTAGTTAATATTATATGAAGAACTATTACACTTCACTGTTTACATTGTGTCTGCAAGAAAATGATGACGGTTCATAGTTAAGGTGTTGTGTTTGAGAGTGACAATTACGGTGAGCTCTCTAGATCACACATAGCAGCAAAGAACGTACCTAAATGAGGAAATCCTGACAGTACAGTGACACTGTCATACAGGCTGACTGCCAGAAAAACTGACCTGTCTTTCCTGACACCAGCTGCCCAAAACTTAACAGAAACTCCAAGACACACTGGGCATGAGTCTCCCACACCCTTGTATAGTCAGAGATGTGCAAAGATGAAAAAACATGGTAGCATTTTACATAGTAGTGTGGCAGCAGTTAAACATTTCTGTTGCATGAAGTGCTAATAGCTGCATAAAATACAAACCATTTCCATTTTGATTCTAGCCAACTAGTTTCACAGCACACGCTGTGCACAAACCACACATTCCTAATCCTTTACAGCTGGCAGTGAAATTATTGTTTGTAATAGCCACAATTACAGGACTGCTCACTCATCAGGCAGAGTCCTTGTCAGACGGTTATGAGGAAGCCCTTCCTTTAACAACAGCAACAGGGAACTGACAACCCACCTGTTTCTATAAGTTATCCATAAGCTCCACAAAATCTGAAACTGGTGAGTCCAAAAATAAGCCTCTGAGGAAGCCACCTGGAGATCCTGCAATCTATGTCCTTTCCCAAAGGATCATTCCTGCATGCAGAATTCCCATGGAGATGTATCTTGCACTTAAGATATCACATCAAGCTCATGGAGGTGAATCCAGCACAATAAAGGCATAAGGCAAAGCATAAAAAAGTAATCTGAAAGGCAAATGTAGTAGCATGGCAATTAGTAGGAATAAAGACAGCCGAAGAAGCTATATATTACCATATCAAAATTATACAGTTCAATCCAGGTCAACGGAATAACACCTGTTCATATCAGAAGGAGCCCCATGAATTTTGTTTTCTTTTTCAGAAGAATGGGAGAAGACAACTTGTCTTTTTGCAAGAGTCACTACAGCACAGTAGACTTACAGTAGATATGCAAATAGAAAATTATGTTTTGTTGAAGACAATGAGCTAAATAGGCCAAATACTTTTAACTAACTCTTTTGCACACACATACAGACAAAATCGCAACTACTTTTAGCCTTCCAAGGTGCTTCTCAGTAGAGGTCCAGCAGTAATATTCTTTCACCACTAACTGTAAATTCTGTCCCTTGGTTTCACTGGTTTGGGATCTGGCAATGTCAATCCCCTGCTCATTCTCGTTCTTCCTCTGTTCACTTATCCCAGTGTGGTACATAGCAGGGGTGCATTGCTTCTTATAGCTCTACCAGATCACTGAAGACTGATATTCCAATTCTGAATTTTGAAGGGCAGGGGTTACAAAGAAAACAAAAGAAAACTTTGGAACTAGGTTACTTTCCCATAGTTTGGAAAAGAAGTAAATTTCATAAAGGAATAAAAAAGTGTGTCTCAGAAGATAAGCAAACACAAATATCAGCCTTTATTATTAGAGTTTTCAGCAAAATCAATATAATCCTGCAAAGAAGATGACATTCTGACCATACAAATATGCGTATTTCTTCATTAAACCACTGAATTGCACTATTCAGCCTGTAGTCACTCTGAAACGCCACACAGCTCTTACCAGCAGTTAGAGTCTATCGAAGGGTAAAAGACATCTAGGAACATCTAGATAGTCCACAAGACAAGTTTTGGGGCCTCCCCATTTTGGAGAAATGTTGACAAATCAGGAGACAAGCAAAGGCCGCTTAAAAGAGTGGGGGACTAGAGCGCATGATGTAAAGCAAAAGGCTGAGGGAGCTGAGTTTATTCAGACTGGAGAAGAGAAGGCTTCAGGCTGATCTAGTTGTTTTATTCATCTAAAGGGAGGAGCAGGGGAGGAGAAAGAGAAGACAGAGCCAAAATCTTTTTAAAAGTGTACAGCAAAAGGACAAAATGCTGTGGCCACAAGTTGCAATAAGGGAAATTCTGACGAGATAGAAGGAAAAAGAAAATTTACAATGAGAGTGGTTAATAGCTTGAATAGGTTGCCCAGAGAAGCTGTGACATTTTCATCACTGGAAGCTTTCAAACTCACCTGTATAAAACCCTCATGAATCTAACTATGAAATTACCTGGCTTTGAGCAGGGAGGTGGATTAGATGACCTCCAGAGTTCCCTTCCAAACCTAAACTGACTCTATGGTTCTAAGTGCAAAGAGTCATAATGATACCAGGGCATGACTGTAAATGAATGTACGGTATTGACAAATGCATCCTGCTCCCTCCTTTGTATCTAAACCCATTACTGTACATGTTAGATAGATATAATTTATCATGTTTTCATGATAGCTTCCTGTAAGGGTAACAGTATAACCCATGACAAATAAATGTTGCTGTGCAAAAACAAACCTGTACACATTGTGATATACACACAGCTTTTCATTAAAAAAGAAAAGCAGTTTAAATGGCAAGCTTCTGAAAGAGCAAGGGAAAAAAGAAAGTATTTCATCTTTGAAAACCTGCTCATCTCTTCATCATTTACCCGTTAATAATCCTTCCTTCCTGTCTGGCTGAAGTTTAGAGTCTTAGATCAGAAGTCCAGGCTACAAGCCCTTTGCCTATAAACTGCTCTACTGCATAGCTTTGATCCATCAGTGGACCTCAGGGTAAGGAGCGTAGGTGAAAATCTTAGCAAACAAGTGAAAGCATGAATGCGAAGAGTCTGCAGAGCACAGAAGTGCTTGGTCCCAAAAGGGTCTGCCACATCCCACTGTACAGCAAACAAGAAAGGCAGGTGAGGAGTCTGAGAAAGAACCATGAACACTACAGCTCAGCTCTACGAACGTCAAGCAGTTAATTCAAGGGTGCACAGACAACACTTTACTGAAAAAAAAGATGAAAAATCAGCAGTGTGTATGGTTTGTGCTATGGCTTCCTGAAGAGTGCCTTACTTACCAATTTGTTGGATATTTTGAGATTTTTTGAAGTAGTTCTGCTTTATTTAAGTATTTAAATGGTATCGAAAGGAGTCAGTGAATAGGAATGACTTTCTAAAGCTAGTGGCCAAAATGCTCCCTTGAAAAAGAGAACTTGGCATCCAGTTGAATTTCCAGGAAATGTTTATATGTACTAAAATAATGTCAATAGAATTTGAAAACATCTTACAGTCTTGCCTCTCTGGAGATGATTTAATTAATTTTTTCTTGGAAGGCAAAACATGAGTTTTAAAGCTTCTTCAGACAGAGGAAGACCTGAGTTTGTGCTTTCCGTATTCTGGATCAATACTCTGAGACTTGCACTCTTGATTAGAAGACTGTTACTGTTATCACCTCCCATTCCTAGTAATGCACATCAGTTCTTGAATTTTTTCCTGGAACTTCTGCACAAATCCAGCTATCACATAAGGCTTCATGTATGCAAAAAGCGCAAAAGCACATTAAAGCTTCTCCTGTAAAAACTGATTTTCCTTCCCAGCACAATCCCAAAAGCATTGCCTTTTTCTTCAGCTATTATGAGTTTCTTTCACTTTCTTGAACTCTGCCACATGTGAACAGATAAATTATGTATTGATTTTTCCTCTGTTTAATAGCCTCACGAACAAAGCGGCAGTGATGTTGAAGATGGTGCTTCTGGGAGAGAAGGGACATCACCAGCAGAGCATTTTGAATCATGGCTCTCTTCTGGGTGTTTTTTCTTGAAGTTAACAGACTTATCACCACAGAAGCACACTTCCAGAAAGTGCATTCTGCTGATTGCTCTTCACATCAGAGCAAAGGAGAGCCATATGCATCTATCAGTATAGTTTTTCTGCCAACAATATAGCACAACTAATGGTCCTTTTCTGCCTCTGTCCCCCTCCCTTTGCTCCTTCGTATATTTTATGAGAGCATACCATCCTCAGTGTTGGTGCTTTGTGGCTACTCCTGTACCTGGTATCCTTAATGTGCCCATAAAAACTATTGTCCTAGTAGAACTGCCCCAAGTAATGCATCACTGGCAATTTCTGCCTTAGGTGAGCAATCACTTACCATAATTTACTGTGCTGTGCACAATTATAACTACAATAGGTTACTTCTTTGTTGAACACTTCAAATCCCTCAGCTATAAATGGCAGAATTTTCAGCATTCAGCAGTCAAACAATATTCCGTTTCTCTCCTCTTCAAGCATATTTTGTGATGGTGATTTAATTCAGCTAAGTTAACAAACACCATAAGGATAGTTCCCTCAAGGTATTTTGTTATTTGTTTTCTTATTTGAAGTCCTCAGCCAGAATAGAGACCAACTACGCTGGAGGGTGTATGAATAAAGGCAAATAGTTTATTAAGACATACTACCACAAAAGAGATACCACAGAGTTTTAGGCTTTGCTTCAAAAACATACTGACAATGTCAATCATCGTTTGGTCCACAAACTAAATAGTAACACCTATTCCAGTGGGACCACTCCATTTCTTATCAACATTTAAATACTAAAAATTTCTTTCATGTTGAAACATAAAAAACTCCAAACATTTCACGAAGCGCTATTTCAACTATCTGGATTTATAACCAGAAACTAGCAGCAAGCCAAAGATCTTAATAGAAAAAGTAACAAAATTTTGCTAAAACCAATATAGATACTCAGAAAACATAGCATAGGGCATCAGAAGTTTATATTACTGAAAACATTCTACATATGATGTTTGGACAATTTTTTAGTGCATCATGTGCCTATATAAAAAAGAAAAAAAAAGCATTTTTTGTCCAAAATAAAAATCCTCCCATCCAAAAATAACAAAAAAACCCCACGCCTTTCTAGAGGCAGAGGTAAAATTAGGTAACCTCAAGGTTTGTTCCCACCCCTGTTGAGGGTTTGTGTTTTGGGGTTTTTTTAAAATGTTTCAAATGTCTGAAATTTTCAAACTATTTCATTTGGGACACTTCCAAAAAAAGTCACATAAAAAAGATCCACAGCAAGATTCATAGGTCTAGTGGAGGAGGGCAAGCACTCACATTTTGCTCAGTAGCTCCATTTTTAATGCATTCAGCAGGGCTGGGAGATATGTGGATTCTTTTCCCTCCCCTCTCTGAAAAGAATCATGCTTATATGCCTCCTTCCTCCAGAAGAAGACTCTACGCAATGGGCTTAGTCTTTCCCACTCACCGTATTTGATGGTAATTGAATTGGTCAGTGAAAACAGGGACCTCCAGCAGCACCTGGGGTACTATGATGCAGGGAGCATCACACCCAGACTGTCCTAGCCCAGGAGTTACAGAGCACTCTGGAGGTGTGGATACCAATCTACCTGGCCAGAGGGCCAGACGGACATGCTGTGTTTCAGATGCAGGTTAATGCCCCTATCTGCAGGCTACCGGCCTCTCCTTGACCTCCTGTTTCTGGCATGAAGTCCTATATTATCTTTGCTTTTATTACAAGTACACAAAAAAACCCAGCCTGTTTAAGTTTGCAAAAAAAATCCTTTCAATCACCAAAGCATTTTCCCCATTTTTCTTTCAGCTTTTACTTATTTATTTATTTTTCCGTTTTGATTCACCACACTGGGTTCTAACCCCTGCTTCAGCATCTGGCTTGGGCAAAATAAAAGACACACAATTCTAGCTATAGCCAACAAGGGAAGAGATTGCAGTCCATTTCTCACAGCTCTGCTCCACAGCCTCATTCCTCTCTTCCTGAAAACTCAGTCTCTGCTCCACGGGATAGTTTACGACTCTACTGAATAGTTTACAAACTGGGCAGCCACCATCTGTTGAGCCCACCTCAAGCAAGAGCATCCCACAGCAAAGCTTCCTATGTGTTACTGTAACCTCACTCTACTTGCTTGTTTCTTCAAAGAGATCATTCAAGGATGATTTCCTAATTACTTACAAGAAACTTGTCTATAATTTGTTGGGAGATTATGCAACAGGCATCGGTGGACTTTGAGCGCATGAAATATTCTGCCTGTCCTAAAAAAAAAGTAGGCACATTGTGTCCTGAGTTAAACTAGAGCCTCAACTCTATCCTATACACATAACGGAGCCAGCTACCCTTATGCATAAAGCAACTTCAAAAGCCAGGCCAGATATTTTATCTTTGTGGAGCAAAGGCTATTGGTGGCAAAGAAATAGTTTAAGTGTAAAGCCAAGACATAACGTAGAAGAAAATGGTGTGACCGGTGGTGAAACACCATTGGTAGAACAAAAGAGGGGTAACACATCTTCCTTTGATCTCCTGCCCCAGGACTGGCTCCTGTGCTAGTTACCCACCAATGGTCATTGGCTTTCAATGGAAGGTGAAGTAACTAGGATCTCTCTTCAAACATAAATGTTTAAGACATCTAATTTCTGTGCGATCGTGAACTGTTCCCTTCTCCCTGCTTTAATTTTGTGGATTTTTTCCAAATCAGATTGTAAGCCCAATGACACATCCTCTTGTCCTTGTAGAGAATGCAGGCTTTAAGGTCACCTATGGCATATTAGGATCCTCTCCCTGTCTACAAAAAAGGAAGAGCATCTCTGTTATGAAAAGCAAAGATGAACCAAAGTCCCCAAATGCAGATTTTCCTCTAAACTCTGGATCTGGGCTAAGAAGTGGGGAGAGATTTCTGGTCTGCATCTGCCACTGTTTGAAAATTCAAGAGTCTCTATTCTAATCTGTCCTTTTCTACCCTACGTGTCAACTCACTCTGCACAAGGATCTAAGGATCTAAATTACTGTGACAAGTGGTTTTATGTGTAATGCTCAAAGCACAGGGCTGGCTTTCATTTAATCAATATTATGTATATAAAAGTACCGAGGTACTGAACTCTTTATTTTAACAGTCATCAACATGACAGTTGATACCTGTGTCGTGATGCTTTTTGTCTAGTTGTGCAAAAAAAGGGCAAGGCTAAGTGTTATGAGTACAGCAAAAATGGAGAAAAGATAGACTAACAAATCCCTGAACTCTGAGATTTAGCTATTAAAAAAATCAGTAAAGTGTTTGATTGTATTTTGCTCTTGTACTTGAAGATACAAAGGAAGATATTATTTTACTTGTACCAACAAATGTAACGCTGTAAAGAACAATGTTCACTAATCAGGTCGGAGCAATGTTCTGTACTATATTTCAGGTTGAAAAGTACTTTACTTCACAAATGGCCCCATTTGAGTGAATGGTAAGGTACTATATGCAGTGCATAAAAGCAATATATCTAAGCTTCATGGAATTAACCATTAGGAAAACTATAACACTTAAGAAACCATCTGCATAAATGATATTATTTTCTTTTTTTCACTCTATATAGAATCATTACTTCCTGTTAACTGTGCAAAGAAAGAAATACAACAGGACAAACACAATTTTGGCTAGGTTATACAAGTGTAGACCCTGTCAAAATTCACGTGAACTATAGCTAGAAAGCTGAAAGCAAATCTATTCACACTTTGTTCCTCTCCACTCAGAGATCCCATACCCAGTTCAGTAATTCAGGTTAAGTATTAGTGAAAACTGATGGACATTTGTTACAATACAGTTCAAAATGACGGGATTCCAAGAGATTTGCTACACCCATTGCCTTATAAAAAATAATTTCACAGTTTCTTTTTGACCAGTTGCTTGTGTGTTTCTTGTGCAACATGATTCCACCTATCAGGGAACGACAGAGTGAGAAGTCGTAACACCAACACAAAATACACAATCCTACAGCATTAAAGCCTAGTTTACTTTCTTTTCTGTTAAGGTATATTATTGTGTCACCAACTTAGCTGTGTTTCTCTGCTCCCCACCCCCTCCTCAGCACTTCTTTTTTTTGAAAATCCAAGAAAATTAAAACAAACTTAATGCAACGTTAAGGGCAAACAGTTAAATATGCAGAGGTCAAGAAAATAAAAAGTTATGGTTCCCAGAGCAATATTAATTTTACTGCACTGAACACACTTTACATATAATTGTATGCATGTATTACTGCTAACAGCAATGTTATATAATATAAATCACTCAGCATAGCCAAGTAATTGTTACTATGGGAACCTTTATATTTTTTAATTTGCCTGACTTTTTGTATCTGTATTGTTTAACTGTTACATTAGAAGAATTTAAATTTTCTCATTTGCTTTATGTTATAGTTTTACAATATACTGTATCTTACTCCAATACACTCCACTATTGGGACCAACTGAATATGGAGAACTGGAAATCTTGTGATTTTTACTAGATGAGGTAAACTTTAGGAGATTTCACAAGTTCTCAGTGACAGATAACTAGAAACTGAGAGAGAATTATCAATGAATATTTCGGCCATTTCTGTCCAAATTTATAGAATTTTCATGAAACTTAGCAGAGTTTCAGAAACTCTTCTAAAGTCTAAAAAAAATTCAGAATGTGTGTTCTATAAATTCTAGCAATAAAAGCACCTCAAAGGTAAAAGTTTGGAGATACCAGGAATTCAAATTTCCATTTAAACATCAAGAGTCACATACTTCAGTGTAAAAAGGTGATGAAAAATGCTACTAGTTCATGCAGAATAAGCAATTATTCTTTTTAAGGAAGAATGACTATACAGAATTTGCAGCAAAAAGGCCCAGATTCAACTAGTTATAAAATGCTCTGAAAAACAACAACAATGAAAACCAAATGCCAGCCCACTCATTTATCTAGGAAGCTAAAATCATATCACTGGGGTGTTCCCAATAACAAAGCACAAATTCATAAAACACACATTGTCTTACAGGAAAGAAAGAAAAAGGAACTATTGCCTGTAGAAGTCCAATGACTAAGTCCATAACACAAATAGCCCTCCAATGACTAGGCTATCCTGCTCATGGCTCTTCAAGGCTGGTACTATAGATGGCTTCTAACTTTTTAAGCAGTTACCAAATGTTTTGCTGAGATGCAAAAGCCAAACCTCAGTGGACTAGGCTCTCATAAAATGCAAAGTGAGTTAAGATGACTTAGATACCTTCACAGCTGATATAAGCTGACCCATTTTACTTCTCACCACAATGCCTGGTTTTTGTCTCAGTTGCTGATGCAGTAACTGCATAACCACAGTACAAAGTTTGATGAAAGCAAGCACAACAGCACTTTCCCTCCCTGACACCACTTGCAGTTTTCTGGAGACGTCCAAAAACATGGGCAGGCCTATCTCCCACTTCAGAGACATGACCCCAGGAGGGCTCTAGGGTGTCTGTTAGCTCAAGTAATCACACTGGCCGTGCAAGTGTGGAGGCCAGCAGGTCTCCTCAGCTGGACTGCTGCTCGCTGTGGCTATGATGGAAGCCAGCTCACCACCTTTACGTTGTTCCTACTCTTCAGAAGGGAAGCAGGGGTAGACATACTCAAAAAAAAAAAAAGCCCTTGTCTGCAGGAGCACATTTTTTTCCTCTCTCTCCATAAACATTGTGCTGCTTCCCTTGTCCACTCATTCCAGACTGACATTTAGCCAAAGTAAATGGCTTGCTATAAGAACATTCATGCTGCTGACTTGCCTACTCGCTATCCAACAAGAATATTAATATATTATGACCTACAAATTCAAAACTGAATTGTGGTTTTACAAAATACTCCAGATTAGCCCAAACGCAACTGAGCCTCAGCCTGCTGGTTAGCTGTCCGTACCAGAGGCCAGCACAGTTCCTTCCCTTAAAAGGCCTCCAACTACCTTGCGTGACTCTGTATTGCTCTTTTCCCTGTTCACCAGTAAAAATCCATAATGAATTTAAAGTTTCAGACAATAGCACTTGCATAAAGAACAGGGAACCAAGCACATTCCCTTCTCACTTTCCTCTCAAGCATGAGAAAAATCCCCTGCTTCACAACAGTGACAGGCTGAGCAATAATCTGGCAACTCCTTTGGGGTCCAAAGTAATGACTGTCTTAATCTCATTTCCTTCGTTACTCCAAACCTTCCAGGTCTTCCCGAGTCTTGCTGAGCTAGCAGTTACCTTAGGAATATTGGATATTATCTACAGGATAAAGCTGAAATTTTACTGTGCGTCTTGTATTTCTTTTGTATTTCTCTCAGGTCTGAGGTAGATTTTCTCTCGCACAGTATTGGTGACACTTTGATAAACAGTAAAGAAAGATGCTCTGTTCTTTCATTTTTGATTCTCTAATTTCTAAGCCACATCATCATCTAGAAAGCAAAATATCTTAGACAGGTACACTCTTCGCTGGGTAAAAAACTGGCTGGACGGCCGAGCCCAGAGAGTTGTGGTCAACGGAGTTAAATCCAGTTGGCGGCCGGTCACGAGCGGTGTTCCCCAGGGCTCAGTTTTGGGGCCAGTCCTGTTCAATATCTTTATCAATGATCTGGATGAGGGGATCGAGTGCTCCCTCAGCAAGTTTGCAGATGACACCAAGTTGGGCGGGAGTGTTGATCTGCTCGAGGGTAGGAAGGCTCTGCAGAGGGACCTGGACAGGCTGGATCAATGGGCTGAGGCCAATTGTATGAGGTTCAACAAGGCCAAGGGCCGGGTCCTGCACTTCGGCCACAACAACCCCATGCAGCGCTACAGGCTTGGGGAAGAGTGGCTGGAAAGCTGCCCAGAGGAAAAGGACCTGGGGGTGCTGGTCGACAGCCAGCTGAACATGAGCCCAGGTGGCCAAGAAGGCCATCGACATCCTGGTCTGTATCAGAAATAGTGTGGCCAGCAGGAGTAGGGAGGTGATCGTGCCCCTGTACTCGGCCCTGGTGAGGCCGCACCTTGAATACTGTGTTCAGTTTTGGGCCCCTCACTACAGGAAGGACATTGAGGTGCTGGAGCGTGTCCAGAGAAGGGCAACGAAGCTGGTGAAGGGTCTAGAGAACAAGTCTTATGAGGAGCGGCTGAGGGAACTGGGACTGTTTAGTCTGGAGAAGAGGCGGCTGAGGGGAGACCTCATCGCGCTCTACAACAACCTGAAAGGAGGTTGTAGCGAGGTGGGGGTTGGTCTCTTCTCCCAAGTAACAAGCGATAGAACGAGACAAAATGGTCTCAAGTTGTGTCAAGAGAGGTTTAGACCGGACATTAGGAAAAATTTCTTTACTGAAAGAGTGGTCAGGCCTTGGAACAGGCTGCCCAGGGAAGTGGTGGAGTCACCATCCCTGGAGGTATTTAAAAGACGTGTAGATGAGGCGCTTAGGGACATGGTTTAGTGGGCATGGTGGTATTGGGTTGATGGTTGGACTTGATGATCTTAGAGGTCTTTTTCAACCTTAATGATTCTATGATTCTATGAAAGCCATCTGCGCGCAGAGAGCACTGCTAGGCATTCCCTTAAAGTTAATACTAATCCTGCTTCGGGGGATGGACTAATTTTTGTAATCCCCAACACTAAAAACACAGCCATGGAAGTATATCATGTATCCCTAAATTAAGGGAACATAAAAGAGTCAGAACTATGCATGAATTACATGCAGGACAAATGACACTTAAGTTAATACTTTAACTAAAACTATGGTATTTTACCTTCTCCCAAAATTCGTTTTACTTTTTTCCCTAATAAAACCTGTTGATCTGTCTTCTCTTTTCCTATTTCACCTGCTGAGGACCTTTGAGTTATGGAAATGCTAAATGAGCATCTTTCCAGAACTAGGCTGCATTACTTCAAGTTTGGCAGAGAGGTTTCTTTACCAGGAGTTTAGCACTGAAAGCCATTTTTGCTTCTTTAAGGCCTGAAAAACTACAGCTGGCATGACCTGTAATGACTGCAGAGGAAGCTTGATCCACATCTATTTTACACCATGTCTGAACTAGTGAAGTGCCATTGGTTTCAGTGGATTTATTCCCAGTGCATGGCCATATAAACAAGAGAAACATGCCCACAGTGGTAGAATGCTCCAGTTCAGGAGGAGGAGGCCTTGACCAGAGCTAAACACAACTCAGTCAATGAAGAAGGGAACACTAATATTTACACATGCTTTTTTCCCAGTAGTTCTGAAACATAAATCCAACAAAAATGCCATTTATCAACCATTTACAGCAAAATAAAATACACATTATAAAAAAAACTAAAGCTGAGTTTTAATTTAAATTATTAATGATTATGGATCAGACCAAGAATATCTTAATTAAATCAGTCTGCACATACTGAGTTTGACTCACGAGTTTAATAAGATATACTGGGTCTGGCTGGGATGGAGTTAATTTTTTTCATAGCAGCCCATATGGTGGTGTGTTTTGGGTTTGTGAATTTGTGACTAAAAAACATTGATAACACACCAGTGTTTTGGCTATGGCTGAGCAGTGCTTGTACAACATCGAGGTTTTGGTTTGTGGGGTTTTTTTCCTTCCTGTTTCCCATTCTGGCCCCCCCAGGAAAGTAGGCTGGGGGTGAGAGGGAAGTTGGGACGGGGGCACAGCCGGGACAGCTGACCCGGACTTACCAGAGGGATGATCCATACCGTGTAACATTGTGCTCAGCAATAAAAGCTCAGGGAAAGGAGGTAGCAGGGGGAACATTCGGGGCTACAACATTTGTCTTCCCCAGGAAGCGTAACGCGTGATGGAGCCCTGCTTTCCTGGAAGTGGCTAAATGTCTGCCTGCTGATGGGAAGTAGTGAATTAATTCCTTGGTTTACTTTGCTTGTGCACACAGCTTTGCTTCATCTGTTAAACTGTGTTTATCTCAAGCTACGAGTTATCCCTTCCAATTCTCTCTCCCATCCCACTGGGGATATGAGCAAGCAACTGGGTAGGGGCTTAGCTTCCAACCGGGGTCAACCCACCACATAAGAAAATAAACACAATAAATAGCTTTCACTTCATATACAGAGTCCAGGCAGACATATGTGACTCTAGATCCCAGCTTTTAGACTGGGAAGAGTAATCTAGAGTGATAAAGTTATCTGGGAGTGGAAAACAGCAAAGAACCTGTCCAGCCAAGCAGGAAGCAAAAAACAGACTCTCAGTGTCATTCATCAAATTCAACAAGTCTGACAAAGGCTTAAGGAGACAACATCTGCTCCCAGGCAACTCTAATCATTAAGAAAATTAATTAGTAACCGACAGAAAATTAGAACTAACTGCAGAGAATGGAAACATCCAAAACGGGGAGATAGGTTTCCTTGAACATTAACATGCAGATAAGGAGAAGGATAAAACTCAGAGGAATAGTGTAAGAACAAAATGTAAACAATTCTCCATTCTAGAGAATTGAAGAAAATCCCTTCAATTTTGGACTGGCAGAAACCTTGTTTAGAGAAAAGCTATGGCCACTGCTGTAGGGCCTTAGGAAGGAAACTTTGTTCCATGAGCACCTAATCAATTAATCCATTAGCCACCCATAGTACATTTATTATTTCTGTCACCAAAGTTTTGCTCTCTAGTTCAAGGACAGTTAACACTCTGGGACCAGAAACTTCCATCAGAAATCAGACTGGCACCTCAGAAACTTCTTGCACTCAAGTTTATTTTATTGTCATAAAAAACCCCAAACCACCAAATGCTAAGCACTCAGCAACTTGTATTTTGGAATAGGCTGAGGTTCTTATGCATAGCTGATGCATGTGCATCATATGTTCAAGCTTTACTCAGACCTAAGCTACAAAAGGGATAGTACAGTGAGAGCAGAGACCCCACCTCACAGTGCTATGCAGAGAGAAACGTTCACAATGGCTTCTTCTGCCCCAGTAATAAGGAAGTTATCAGGCTTCTGAATGTCATCATTTTAATATCTAAATCAATAAAGGGTAGGGAAGGAGCCCAGAAGGCATGTCACACACAGGGGAAGAGGAAGAAGGAAGACTCTAGAAAAATGTTGCACTGTTGTTAAGAGTGGCAGATAGTAATGAATAAAAAAGGAAAAAACACTGGAGATTATAATTTTGCAATCCTCATATTGAACTCTGGCTCTGATCCACTGCACTGTATACAGTGAAGAAAGATAACACAAATGTGCATAATTTTGAGTGTCTAGTGAAAAATTAGTATTAGCTACCTAAGAGTTGCCGCTTCAGTGTCATTCTCCATGAGTTGTGCTACATCTAATTGTTCTAAAATGAATCAAGACATGCTCTTGGGTGTTCTGCAGCTTCTCCAGTAATTAATTCAGACCTTTCATCACCTGCATTTGAAAGAGGAAATGAAGGTAAGAATAGAGTTTTGGGATTTTTTTTTTCCCTATAGCTTGTCTTATTATGCAGCTGAGCGTGATTGAGCCCACGCATGTACAGTCAGCAAGTAGAAGAGAACTGCTGAGCACCCACAAATACTACTGAAATCAATAGGAACTGCAGGGGCATTGTGACTTTGAGAAACAGCTCATCCTTCTTCAAGAGCCTACTTATAGGTAGAAAGGCTTATTCTGAAGCTGCATAAGAAGATTTCGGTATTGGTGGGGCTTTTTCTGTTCTGTTTAATTTTCAGAGGACAAAATCAGGCACATTTGTCCTGGTTTCAGCTGGGATAGAGTTAACTTTCTTTCTGGTGGCTGGGGGCGGGGGGCTGTGTTTTGGGTTTGGTATGAGAGGAGCGTTGATGGTCCATTGATGTTTTGGTTGTTGCTGGGTGGTGCTTGCACTGGGGACTTTTCGGCCTCCCATGCTCTGCCAGTTGCAGTGGAAGCTGGGGGTGGAGCATAGCCAGGGTGGTTGACCCAGCTGGCCAATGGGGTATTATATACCATGTGACATCATGCTCAGCATAAAAACTACGGGGGGGGCTCTCACAGTTCGGGACACATGGAGCACCAGTCAGCGGGTGGTGAGCAGTTGCATTGTGCATCACCTGCTTTGTATATTCTATTATTGTTGTTGTTCTCATTGTTATTATTACTGTTCTACTTTGTTTTATTTCCATTATTAAACTGTTTTTATCTCAACCCAACAAGTTTTCCTACTTGCGCCCTCCCGATTCTCTCCCCCATCCTACCAGAGCGAGGGTGTGAGCAAGCGGCTGTGCGGGGTTTAGTTGCTGGCTGGGGTTAAACCATGACAACACAGGCATGCCAGACAGGCCAAGTCCCAGGGCAGGGTGAGAAGGAAAGAAGAAAACCTCTGTCTCAAGCAGATCAGTAAAGCTTAGATGCATCCCTGAAGCTATTTGTGCACGCGGGTAACAGGCCCACGACCAGAAGAGTTATTCTATGAGCAAGCACATCACTAACACTGCAAATTAACAGGCCCAGCTGAGGTTCCCAATGAGAAAAATCCTTCTGTTATCTATTTGCATGCACCAGCCTAGCTAAGATGAGTGTGGAGTGTTTGGCATTCAAGGACGACGCAATGAAGATATCGTATCAAGAGCATTTTAAAGCTTGTCCTTATTCTATCTCCTGTTAAGCCATGAGAAAGGCATGAGTGGTGCATGGTGGTCATAGCACAGGGGCCACAAGCACTTCAAAGTCAAAAGCCCAGGCTGTGCCGTCTATCTGCCTTCATCATTACTACCAGAGGTTGAGACGTTTCAGTATTAGCAAGATTAGTGCAAAAAAGGCAATATGATAACCAACTTGTTTAAGCAAAGGTCCTTGTTTTAGAGTACAAGAACTGTAGTTAGCACGGCAAAACATGTGGCATCATCAAAGAAGGTGAATGAGTCGAGAGCGAGGTCTAAAATCTGAAGGCATTACCTTGACCTTTTTCAGCAAGTTCTTCTGGGTTTGGATTCCATCCCTTTTCCGGCACAGGGCTTAACTGAGAAGCAGCAACACAAAATGCAGTAGATCCCATAGACAACACAAACAGCTAATACATTGCTCGGGCAGTGGATCGGAAAGTGGCTGTCAAACAAAACCAGGAGGTAGTCTTCAGCAGCATCCTCAAGATACTCTGTTGAGACAGAAGATGCAGAACCTGGCAATAAGTTCAAAAAGTTCTGAAGAGAAAAGCAGCAACAGGATAGACAATTGAGACCATTATCCGCAAAAAAATGTCTCATGATGAAATTAAGAGTAACTGAAATGGCATGATACTCAATCTGCCTTATGTCTGTTGTGCACAATGGAAGATAGGAAAGAAACATACTCTCTTTATACACTGCAAAGCTTGTAAGAGTTGTCCAGGAAACCTGCAATACAAATACAGATAAGGAGCACCATTTGAAGTACAAGAAAAATATCCAGCTCATACAAAGTTTCAGATTACTAATTCTGAAAAGAAAAGGGTTTTTTCCACATTTATTTTAAATCAATATGTCCTGATGTGGGAAACCGTAATCTTACTCATTGCAATGTATAGGCTATATGCAGAGGAAAGTGCATTTGAAATCTTTGCCGCTTTGAATTTTAACACATTAAAGCTTGAACATTATCAACAATCTCTTTTTTTGCTTCTTAAAATATCCAGTTTCCCCTCATCCATGCATTCTTGCTATTTCTCATTTCTCCAGAGCATTTTAGAAAAAAAAATAAAGATGTCAATATAGAAATAAGTATTGCATCACTTCTTAAATTAAAAACCCAGATAATTAAACCTAGTGGCTCATTACCACTCTTCTGTCATAGTGTCCTTGTCATACGGTCCTTTGTCCCTGATTAACTTTAGTAATGTCCCCTATTTTCCTGCATCAGAATTTATAGATATGATTAATATGCAGAACAAATGCATTTAGAAGTACACACCAGAGTATTCTGGGGTAATGTATTAAGATCCTATGTGAAACACCTGACCAATTACTGTTTAATACTGAACATTTAAATTTGCCCTCATTTCATGAGTGAAGACAGTCTTTTCAGAAAAGTTGGTATTGGTTGCTTTTAGAGAAAAATAAGAGAAGATCTCCAAAAGACCCTACTAGAAAGACAACTTGTGTCAGGGAGCAGCAACAGTCAGAGGCTCCCCAAGGGGTAGGGAGCCAGTAGAGCCCCACAGCGAGGGCCTGTCCCACCACCCCATCCAGGAGCAGGGCAGTTGGGGAGGCACGGGGGAACCCCCAATCCTGGGCATTGGGCACCTCCATGGGGATGGGGATGGGCAGAAGATGGGCCAGGATGTGGGCCCAGCTCAGTGGGACCCATGGCCAGGCAGGGCAGAGGGCTGTGGCGAGCTGGAGACCGGACCTGCTGTGGCATCACTGGGCCAGGGCTGGGCAGGGACAGTCAAGGCTGATGGCACTCCTAGGGCCATCACAACTAGCACAACACCATCAGCAAGAGCTGTAAACAGGAGCACATGACAGTTTTTGGTTTAAATCTTCCAAGTTTCACAGTCAGTTAATAAAATTTTACCTGCTACTTGTAAACCCTGTAACACGTAGTTAAAGGTCTTCACATTTACTTGTTTTCCAGTAGAAGAAGTACATGGATTTACAGTGGCTTCACTGAAAGGCAGTGTCTCATTGGAGACTAGAAGTCGAAAAACAGCTATGAGGCTGAGCAAGGAATATACGGGCTGCTGAATGAGGTGGGTGATTTAGCAACAGCAGACACAGATAAGGCCAAGGTATTCAATGTCGTCTTTGCCTCAGTCTTCACCAAGGTCTCCCATACCTAATACTACGATTAGTGAAAGGGGTCATGGAGATCTACCAGCTCTGCATGAGGACTCAGTTAGGGATTACTTGGAGAATTAAACCCACACAAGTCCATGGGATCCAACAGGCTGTATCCAAGAATGCGGGGAGAGCTGGCCAACATCCTTGCAAGGCTGCTCTCTATTATCTTTGAAAGCTCATGGAGATCAAGGGGTCCCCCATGACTGGAGAACGGCAAATGTTGTATCCATCTTCAGAAAAAGCCAAAAGGCAAACCCAGGGAACTCCATGTCTCACTTTGCTGGAAAAAATCACAGAGCAAGTATTCTTCAAGCATGTTGCTGAGTGCATGAAATAAATAAGATGACTGGGAACAGTCAGTACAGATTTACCAAGCGTAGATTGTCGTCTAGGATAAAATTACTAGATTTGTGGATGAAGAAAGAACAGTGGATGTTATTTATCTTCAGCTTTAGAAATATTCTTGACTGTGTCTCTCACAATATTCTTGTATGTAAGTTATGATGTTATGATCTGGATTGGTAGGCAATTAGATAGGAAAAAACTGCTTGGATATCAGGCTCATAAAATAGTAGATAGCCCATCATACTGTATCTGGAGGCTAGTAACAAGTGGAGTACCACAGAGGTCTATCCTGGGACCTGTCCTTTCTAATATATTTACCAATGAACTGGAGAAAAGTGGTTGCATGTGCTCTTACCAAGTTTGCAGATGACACCAATTAGGAGAAACAGCTGATACGCTTAAGAGCAGGACTTCTGTCAAAAGGGACCTAGACA
>NW_009187055.1:7373-13142 GCF_000690835.1 Fulmarus glacialis | reverse complement strand
CAGCAGGAACTTTATGAATTTCAACAAGGACAAATTCAAATTCCTGCACCTGGGAAGGAATAAGTCCTTGCAACAATGCAGGCAGGGGAGTCACTGGCTGGGGAGCAGCTCTACTGAAAAGGACCTCTGGTAGACAGTCAGCGGTATGCCCTGGCAGCAAAAAAAAGGTCACAGTATCCTAGGATTTATTGTCATCAGGAGCATAGCCAGTAGGTAAAAGCACTTGTAAGACCATACCTCAAATACTGCATCCAGTTTTGCCCCCTCAATACAAGACAGACATTGATAAACTGGAGCAAGATCAGCAGAGTTCAGTGGAGGGCTACCAAGACAGGGGTATGAAGCATTTGCCCCATTAGTAGAGGCTGAGCTAATTGGGCTTGTTCAGTCTGGAGACAAGAAGGCTTCAGAGGAACCTAGCTGCAGCCTTCTGATATCTACATGGAGGTCACAAAGACGATAGAGCCAGGTTCTTCATAGTGATGCATGGTGGGAAGAAGAGAAACAGCAAGCATAAGTTGAAATGAGAGATTGAGACTGGCTAAAGGAAAAATTTTTTTCACCACGAAGAGAGTCAAGCATTGGAACAAGTTATTCAGAGGGGCTGTGCAGTCTCCTTCCTTGAAGATTTTCAAGACAGAAGTGGATGAAGCCCTGAATAATATGGTTTGATATCATAGCTGACCCTACTTTGAACAGGATGTCGGACGAAAGACCTTCCAAACTATACTATCCTATGATGCTATGATTATATTGACTGTCTAGTACAGGACGTCTCAAAATTTCTCTACATCAAGGTTTTGGACTTCTTGCAAGTACTGTCATGAGGCAGTCCTACAATTCTTTTCCAGAATATACTACATCATATATACCCTTGACCAGTCAAAATTGGAAATCACAGCTGAATCACACAATCACAAAAGTGTTGAGGTTGGAAGGGACCTCTAAAAATGTCTAGTCCAATCCTCCTGTTCAAGTTGGGTCAGCTAGAATAGGTTGCCCAGGAAGAGAAATTTTTCACTCACTCTGCTATTAAAGAAAAATTCTCTCTTCTCCGGAAACCCTTTTTTTTAAAAAAAAGCCAAGGCATTGAGTGACCTCCTCAGTACCAATGCAGAAACCAATCCGTCTTCTCTTCTCCTCTGAAGAGTAGAAAAAATATGCAGAAATGTGCAGAAACCAATCCATCTTCTCTTCTCCTCTGAAGAGTAGAAAAAAATATACTAAGCACTCCTAGCACAAACTTGGTGAAGTCCCAGGACTGAGCAAGTCTGGCAGAAGATGACTGAAGAAAAGACAGATATTTCCTAGGAAAACGCAATGGATCTGGTCTCTCCAAATTCTGATTTAAAGTGTCCAAGCAAACTTTTGGGGGCTTACTTTCTTTTGACTCATTTAAACCTAACTGCAACATATGTAGCTGAAGTTAAGAACCAAATCCTTCACAGAGCGATTAAAAATAGTGATATGGACCCCTAAGTTGGAATTGTCAAATGCTGTAGTAGCGCAGTAGATCAGGACTTTGTTACCTAGGACTTGATATGCATTTGTGCAGTTGTATTCATATATTCTGAATGATATTTTCTGCCCACCTTAATATAGCCATAGCAGAAAGTAAGAAAGAATTAATTAAACAGTATGGAGGCAGAACTAAGGAGTTTCCCTAAAGTTCTTTGGGAAGGTGAATTTTAAATATACTAAAAATAAAATTATACCTTGCTAGATATTCAGACAGTATATTTCTCCCTCAAAAGGGATTACACTTTCTTACCTCAAGTGCCCAATGATTTACTTAGGAACTGATTAACTTTTAATTTCACAATCTCTAGTCAATATTTTATCCAAAATAGAGAAAGTTATCATTGTTTTTATTAAAGATCTGGAGATTTACTTGTTCATTTTCATAACTCAGGGGCTATAAATATAATTTAGATAATTCTTCTGGATCTACCATGTAATATAATGTTTCCTAAGTGAATTCCAAATATAGACTTTATAATACTTCTAGGACTCTCTTCCAAGGGAGATAAGTTTCCTAAGGTGTCACTATATTCCTGGGAAAATCTTACCTTAGCTAAACAAAGACTAATCTCTAGCATTTATGGCGTTATCTCTCTTCCTCATTAAAATAGAAGTTATCTATACGAATAACGTAGGTTATGCCTGTTTCTCTCCTCTGGAGATGAAACACCTCTTCCGCTGCCAGTAGAACATTGCATTTATGTGCCTTTGTCTCAAAGAGAATGCATCTTTTCCCCACCAACTCATATTAAGATAAAAGGGAATTGATTTTCAAGAATATGAAGGACAAGAAGTTCATCAGGAATAGTCAGCAGGGATTTACCAGGTGCAAATCATGCTTGACCAGCCTGATTGCCTTCTATGATGAAATGACTAGCTGTATGGACCAGGGGAGAGCAGTGGATATGATACACGTTGGCCTTCATAAGGCTTTTGACACAACCACCCACAACACTGATTTGTAAGCTGAGAAACTATGGGCTGAGTGGACTGTTAGATGGGTTGAAAATTGGCTGGACACTGGGCTCACAGTAATCAATGGCTCGAAGTCCAGTTGGCAGTCAACCACAAGAAGGGAATCATGGAGTTGCTTCTGCTTCTGACATCGTTCCTTATCTTCATCAGCAACCGGCGTGATGAGGAAGAATGCACTTAGCAGAAAATGTGAGTATAGTACCAAATGGAGGGAAAATTGATACACTGAGTGCTGGAGTTTTAATTCACAGCAGTCTTGAGAAACTTGTGAACTAGGCCAACAGGAATTTCCTGAAGCTCAGTAAGGAGAAGCTCTGCACCTGGGGAAGAATAACTTCATGCACAAGTACAGCTGGAAACTGGCTGCCTGAGTCACAGCCCTGCTGAAAGGACCAGGGGCCATGGTGGATGCCAATGTGAATATGAGCTGTGGTGCACCCGCCCTGTGAAGGTGGCAAGCCAATACTGGGCTACATTAAGAAAAGTGTGGCCATCAGGTCAAGGGAGTTACTGCATTGAAGAGGCCATATCTGAAAAGCTGTGTTCAGTTTGGGGCTCTGCAATTCATCAAGGATGCCGAGAAGTTAAAGAGAGTTCAGTAGAAGGCTATAAAGATGGCCAGCACTTGACCCATTAGAAGAGGTTGAGGCAGCTGGGCTTGTTTAGTCTAGCAAAGAGGATGATCTAAAGGTAGGTCTAATAACAGCCCACAGCTACTTGAAAGGTAGCTACAATGACAATGGAGCTAACCTCTTATCAGATATGGTCGATGGCTAAACAAGGGGCAACAGGGAGTAGTTGCACTTAGGAAGATTGATGGACATCAGGAAAAATTTCTTCACTAGAAAGATAGTTTAGCACTGGAATACGTTATTCACATAGGTGGAATCTCCATCCTTAGAGGTTTTCGAGATTGGTTAGACAAAACTGCAGCTAACTTGATCTAGAGTTGCTAACCGTCCTGCTTCAAGCAGAAGGATGGACTAGACGCTCTCCAGAGGTCACTTCCAAACAAAATATTAATGATTCTATGAAAATCTGTGAAATAAATGGCCAGCGTAACTTGCTTTTTACAGTAATGTGTAGAAGGGTTATGAAATATGCCCTTTGTTCATGAAGTGCCCTGGATAAATGTAACCACATTAGAGAAAGGACGAGTCCAAAATGGCAGGATCTCCCTTTACATTACCTACATGAAGAAACAATGCTAATGGTTTAGGACAATATTTCACCTATTTAGGAACTGCATGCATTTACTGAATTAAAAATTAATGCTGAAAGGCAATTTTTCATAGGCAGAATGTGGTCTAGACTTTCATAAGAAAACAGTGTGAAATGCCATTCCCTTTCCATACACTTAGATGTATTAAAAATTTTTTGGTTTTATAAACATGGCACCTTCAACACAAGAGTGCCAAAAGCGTCTAGTACTTGCTCAGAGAAAAGAATCATGAACATTATCCCTCAACTTTTTGGCAGCTCTCCCATGCAAGTATTTTTTACTTCTTCTAAATGAGACAGAAAATAGTCTTCCACCAAAAAAAAAAAAAAAAAATTAAGGAATTAATAAACTACAAATTAAAAATGTTAATTTAAATCTGTAAGAAAGTAATGAGATACTGAATTTTGCTCATGTTTTTCTATACAAGTATGGCACAGTGTTGCATTCCCACTGCCAAGTAATAAACACGTAGCACTGAATTTGGCTTTTCCTTCCTGACTATGAAGGAAACCCCTGGATATGATGCCTGCCCTGGCAAGGTGTCTTTTAAAAAGCCTGCCTCCTACCATGCACATTATTTAATATCTGCATATTCCAGTATTATGCCAAATGTATAAGTGGTTTTACCTATTACTGGTTAGTGATTTCAAATAAGAGAAAAATAGAAATTTATTTGTAAACTGCATTAATTGGTGGGATCCACCTTATCTCCTTCAGCAAAACAGTTTTCTTTTTTAATCATTGCACTAAAATTGAACCTCTCATCTTTAACAAAGGCAATGAGCTGCTTAGTACTGCTGCTGCAGCCATTTGGTCTTACTGAGTTCAATGGTATATCTAGCTACATATTGAGAGCATACAGGGATAAAAAAGCCGATTTGTAGTAGAATCATAAAATACAAAAATGGCTCAGGGTCAAATCCTGGGAAGTCATAGAGAATATTCAGAACTGGAAAAAAGATTCACTGAATTCACTGCACTCCATACACTGGCCACTGCATATTTAATTTTAGTATAAATTAAAAAAGGGCAGGGCAAGGGCTCAAATACCAGCCTACACTCACCCATAACATTTAACTGCTAACATGTATACTTCATCAACAGTTGGCCATTAGTACTCTCCCAGACAGTGGGAGATTGAGTACAGTCTGCAGGATAAGACAGGTCAAGGACTGTGCGTCGTGGATGTGTAAATACGCTATGGTCCATTGTATTTTCTACCATGGGCACAACCCTTGAGTCTACAAGAAAGCTGCTGAGGACAAGCATCAGCACTGCACTCTCCCGTACCCCAAAATTAAAATGGATATCAAAACCACGGATAGTATCAGGTAGCACCAATGCAGCTCGTTTGTCCTTACTCCAGAACTCTACTGCTCTTTATTCTTCAGCATATATTCACTATGGCATTTAACTTCTCCTCCAAGGAGTAATGGGTACATCTGGCACTCACTACTGGAATCACAGCTCATGTAGACATTCTTGACGAATTCAAAGTACAGAGCCTGGATACTGCTGACAATGCAGCCACAGCAAGAAAGAGCCAAGCTCAGGCCGGTAGGTAGAGTTTTTAACCAGTTTCCTTTGTGGCTTTCCTGCTGCAGCTATAATGTTGACAGTACCTGAGCTAAGCAGCTTCTAGCTACCTCAAACTTGCTCAGCCCAACTGCAGCTGCTGTAACACAGCCATACCACAAAGTCCAGCACTCAGAAGCCATAGGGAACTTCAAAAGCTTCTCTCGGCTGCTGACCAACCCTGGAGTCCAGGCTGGTTGGAGCTCACGGATGGACATGCACAGAACAGCCCACATCCCACTCTTGCCAAACAGAAGCTGGGGTCATGTGCAGGCCCCAAAAGGATTGACAGAGATCCCCAGTGGCACCCCCCCAGGCCCAAATTGTACCCAAACGCCAAGTACGCACGAGGGGTCAGCCCCACAAGTGAACAGGCATGGGCAAGATTCCCCCCTCTACCACAGCAGAGGGTTTTTCTCTAGCGATGCTGGGCAGAGGCAAGCTAGTTTTAAACATGTGCATATACAGTCATAAAA
>NW_009187055.1:0-7342 GCF_000690835.1 Fulmarus glacialis | reverse complement strand
CAGGAAAGGCATTGAATATCCTCCCACAGCAGAACATCCAGAACAGGATGGTGTACCGTAAAAAGTGTTGCAGTACCCCTTCCTAAGTCCAATATGCCTGGGCAGGTCCGAGTAGCAATAAAGGCAGATTTTACCCAGGATATTGATAGGAACTTACTGATAATATTTCCATAACAGTAACAGAAGAATGCTTCATGCTGTATAGTCCCATCAAACCAGTGAAATTCAGTAAGTGGTACACTACTCAGTTTAACTGCCTCAAGAAAATCTAACCCTGCTAGCATTTTAACTTCTGGTCTTAACACTCTAAAGAGCTTTCAGGGTGATGCTTGCTTCAATAAGCCATCTCCTGCAGTTCTGACAGTAAAGTTTTTATTACTTTCATGTAAGTAGATAAAAACAACTTAAGCTTCTGAGTTATGAGAGAACAGCAATAATGCTTGATTTTTTCATTTGCATTCTAATAAAATAAAAAAGAGTAATTCCATGCAAAAATGGGAAAAATGCCACACACCTAGGATTATAATTGGTATCATCATACTTCTATGAAACAGGATCTTAATTAGCAGAAGATACTCAAGAGTCCCGCTTACAATATTAAAAAAAAATAAATAAAAGCTCCATTTCACTCAGTGGAGATTGGTACTTGCTTCATAAAAACCCCTTATTTAAGCTGACATGAAAGTATTTTGTTAAGGCTTAAACAGCTGCCCTACTAAAACATTAGTTTCTCAATTGGATCAAACTAATTTGACTTATAATAAGTGGGAGGAACAGTTTAATTAGCACTATTGAATATACTCTGCACCGGGCTAGATTTCCTTCTCAGCATCAAGCAGAACTCATTAAAAAAGAGAACTCAACCTTTTGCTCATAATTACCTTTGGAAGACCAGCACTTGAGACAATTTTCTAATTGCAGAAGAGGAACTGCACAAAGCTACCATTCAAATGCATCTATTAATTTAGTTTTATTTTCTGCTCAGCCTTCCAAAACTAATTATTTAACATTGAGGTTAGGAAATTGGAGAGTGAGCCTCGAGAGGGATGGGGCAGCAGGTTTCCTAAAAAAATAGCATTTGAACCTTGAGGGGGAAGGAAGATTCTAAAAAATAATTTTTGTGAAATTGCACAAGAACAAAAGCCCCCCCAAACAAATCCGGTAGAGGACATGCACTTCAACATTGTTATTGTCTTCACACAAATGTCTTACAAGCTTGGAAAGTTACACGGCAGATGAAATTCACTATTGATAAATGTAAAGTTATACATATGGAAAAAGAAAAGAGGTTTGACATACAGAGTGACAGGCTCTGAGCTGACCATAACTATCCAGAAAATACAACTCAATATGCTCAATGACAGCCAGTAGCAGCCATGAAAGCAATCACTGAGATCACCTCTGATAACGAGAACAACATACATAGATAGAAGCGTAAAGATAGGGATTCCTGCTCTGCATTTATTATCTAAAAGGCATGCTCTGACCTCATAGTACACACATAGCAATGTGTATGCAAGATACTATATGGAGCCACCATTTTAAATTAAATCTTTAAATAGACTGTGTGACTGAGGAAACGACTTTCACACAATGTAACTCATCATCATCTGAATGGCTGGCATAAGGTTCATACACCAATGTTCCCGCTGGATACCCTTAATCCAGATGGTATCTAGAGCAAAAGGCACTAGAGTTACTACAGTAACCGTGTCAACCAAATATTTTCCATTGCAGGAAGCAATGCTTACACCAAGTTTAAGACTTGCTTTAGCTATGCTTAAAGCACAGCCAAAGATCAAACTAAGGAGTCTCAATAGAACAGAAAGGACCTCGGCAGCGCCTCTTAGAGGAATCTCAGCATCTCTAAGTCTGCAGGCTCTCTAGTGAGTGATCTCAGTGCTCTCTTGCCAACAAGAATGATTTCCCTTGCTTAATCCAGCAAATCTCTGTCTACTGTCACCCCACTGTGTAGATCTTCCTAAACACCACTTACTGTTGCTACAGCTGCATCATGGATGGGAGGCCGCTATTAAGACACCTTCTAAGAGGCCACTTTCTCTCTGCTAACATACTTTGATAACATCTTGACCTATAAATTTATTGACAGTCAATTCTTGTTTCACTGCATAACTTCAAGTATTGGTTTCTTGATAATGAAAAGACACAAGTTAATACATAATGTTGTTCATTACCAGGTGCTGCAGAATCCTGCAAATCTTTCAAAGGTTATCTCTTTCTTTAATGAACAACAAAGCAAGCCTACATGTCTAAATTAGGCTTCAGTACTGATGGCAGTGCTCAATACATTTAATAGCTACGGTAATAGTACTGTTTACAATTACCAAATATTTTTAATCAACTACTTTCATGTAAGCATCAATAAGGAAGATTGGCGAGGGCAAGGATAAGGGCATCACAGAAAACATCTCTCTGATTTAAAGCTTCAGGAAGAATAACTGCGATGGCTAAGGATCCTGCAATAAGGAAAACATTGAGTAGCAACAAGAAGTATGGAGACTGATGAAAGAGTCAGCACGGTGGCTGGATGATACCAGTTCAAATCCTCAGATACAGTCTCACCAGAACCATGCACAGGAATCCTGTCATTCAACAAAACATTGACCAAAACCCACACAAATTATATCTTGTATGTTACCTGTCCAAAATCAGCACAAGACAACAGTAATCTCTAACAACATATGACTTAAATTTTAGCAAAGAATTCTGTCTGTCTTAGACAATCAAACTGGATTTATATTTTTCATTTCACCTCATTAATTCTAGTTTTTCTTTACCACATCTTTCATACAAACCCCAAGCAGTCCATTCATAAAATAAGAATAATTATACTGTCCCATGACAAAAGTCTCGGATTTGCCTGGTAAAAATAACTACTAGACAGGAAGCTATGGCTTGATGGTATTTTCATTTAGTTTAGCATATCTTTCCTTTCATTTCATAGCTGAATGGGCTGAAAGGGCTCCTCATTCAGACCAACATGACCGACACCAGAAGCAGACTTTTTCTCCTCAGAAATAGACTTGGAATCAGTTAAGCCAGGCCTAAGCTTTTGATATCCTTCTCAAAGAAGAGACTGATTTAAGAATTCACACCACAGAAAAGCACAGGAAGATTACTCTGTGCTACGGAGCAGAGTAAGATTTGTTCTTAAAAGAAATACAGAGACAATGCAATTTAAGAAAACTCTAACTATAAAAAAAAGGTAATGTGTTATGACAAAAGCATGGGAATTACATCTAGAAAAATGCACTTTTTACACCTGCAATTCAATTATTATGAAGTATCTTAAGGCGAGGCTTGAATATAAATGGAAAGAAACAAGATTAAAATCTAAATCATAAAAATTATTCTATTTTACGGTGTTTCACCAGAATTACATCTAGCAAAATAGTGAATTACATAGTTTCACAAGCATAATTCATATGAAGACTTGCTCTACAAATTTAACCACAAAAAACCTTATGGTAGACCCTACATAAAAGTCTCTATTTTAAATTCAGGATTTTCTGTAGCACCCAAGTGATTAAAAATGAATATGATTCAGAATTGTTAAAGGAAGAAATCTATGCAGGATTAATACAAGAAACACATGCCAAAAGTTCAAATTCTTCATCAGTGAGTCTGTGCATTGCTATCCCTCAGAGCAGCATGCACATGAACAATATTCCATATGAAAGGGAATGTTATTAAATGGGTATCACTATTAGGGGGAAAAAAAATACTGTTTTTTCTGTAAATGTGTCTCCCCTTCCCCCCCAGAAAAGAATAAAGACATGAAGAAAAACATGTTTGTAACAAATTAAAGCCTCGAATGCATGTAAAAATAATTATGATATGAATCTTCCAACATGTACAGGCCCAAAGGATTTTTTAGCTCTGGGAAGATCAGAAAAAATCTTTCAGTCTATTAACCTCTTGCAGGGTAAAGAACACTAAATGCCTGAGAGGCAATCAAGACTTAATTTATTTGGGCACCACTTTCTCACAATCTTAAAGAATATTTCTACTCAAGACACAAAAGTATCTATTAAGTAATGGAATTTCCAAATCTTCTTATTCCTCCTTTTTTTTTTTTTTTTAATCTCTTCACCTCTCCTAGGAGCTGTCCCCACACTACCTATTATAGACAGCATTTGTTCACTTCAGTGGGCTGTGGATCAGGCTCTTAATCACATGACCACCTAACGTAAATAGTCACCATAAAAATGGTGCTGCCTGAGCCTGATTTTCCTCTTCCTAATTCCTTCTTCTCTATGTAATCACGCCGGTATTGTAAATCAGACCAGCAGACAGAAGCTCTCCCTGCCTGCTGCTCCAGCAGGGTTGGGAAGTGGGGGAGCAGCTGCCTGGGGAGATGTACGGGGTCTGCAGATGCAGGGACGTGCTTTAGCCACTAGTTGCTTTAGCTTGGCGAAGATGAACTTTCTGCGAGCAGACGCCTGCGTGTCCTCCAGTGGAACTGGTGTGAACACCTCCTTCTCCACCCTAGCAGCACCAGCTCCCCACAGAAAATGGTTAAAGTGCTTGTGGACCAGTTGCGTCTACTCAAACGAGTGAAATACAATCTCATTCTGGGCTTGTGCTGTACAAACAGGACAGAACAACTGAAAAAGGCTTATTGTTCAAACAGTTTATTAGCAAGCCTAATTAGGCTCTACTTCTAACCAATTCTACTAAGCTCTACTTATCAGCAATGCTATTAGACAGTACTGACTTGCCTCTGACTATCTGGACTCTCTCTAGCATGTGCTGCGCTGGGGTCCAACGCCATCACCTGCATCTGCAGTGTTGGGGCTGCAGGCGCAGGTCAGGTAGTGGGGGACTTTTGGGCTTTGGCGTTGGGGTGGCCTTGGCAGAGGCAGAGCTGAGGCTGCTGCCAGCACGGGCATTGCAAACCGTGGCTGACAGCAGGGAGGCAGGCCAGCCCCAGGGGCTTCTGGCTGCACGGGTCCAAAGGTGGGATGTCCTGGCCCATGTGGAAAAGTTGCAAAACGTGGTGGAGAAGCATAAGCAGCACACTGGAGGCTAGCCGGGGTTTGGCTGCTGTGCGCTGGTAGAAAGAAGAGGGCCGGAGGGATGAACCTCTCTCTGCTCCAGCAGGCTCTGGAAGTGTGGGAGCAGCTGCCTGTAGAGATGTATGGGCACTGCCGAGGCCAGGAGGTGCTTCAGCCCATCACTTGGTGGGTGCGGTTGTCATGGGTGGAGACGCCTGTGTGTCCCCTGAAGGTTGACCATCTGGGCTTCAGGAGGGCTGCCTTCCAACCATCTCCACTTGGCTCCACTTGAGGCCAACTCTTGCACCTCTCTCTTAAAGTTGGGGTTATAGTAGTAGAGCAACTAAAAAATGCAAAGGAGAAGAGTTAGTTGCCACCACATAAAGACTGGAAAATCCCAAGCTATGAGAACTAAGACTTTGAATTTCAAAAGACAAACATCGATATTGAAGAGGACTCTCAGGGGCATTAGAAAACCAAAGCTTAGGCTAACACATTATGAGACGGTTCTGTTAAGTCATCGACACCCCTGGGTTTTGCCGTCCAGGAGCAGCAGTGTAAGATTTTCAAAAGCATAAGAACTGCTTTCAAAAGCCAAATTTTCAGCCACTTGAGTGTGGAATGAGCATGCAGGTAATTCTATGATCCTTAGATGTATCTTCTTGGCATTCAGCAGGTACCACAGGAGATTTCAGATTTGGTACAGCAAGACACATAGCAAATACATTCAAAGAAATCAGGTTATGCTGAGTCTGTCTTTCCATTGAACAGGTTCAATCTAGGCAGATATAACCAAAACGCATCTTATCCATATTTCTACTAGTCAGAAAGACTAACTCAAAACTTCCTGAAAATGACCTGAGAAGGAAGTTAAAACCAGACCACTCACTGCCATCCTCATCTCCTATAACGCAAGGCCTTATCTTATGTGAATGTCTGCTGGTTGATGTACAGAGCAACCGCTGTACCTTGCTGTGAGCAGAAGCTGCTGCTTCTTCTGCCGGGAATTCAGGAAGTGAGGCCAATCTTTGGAAATCCCATTGCATTTTGATGAATCCATAGAAATTGAGCTGTCGAATGAAACTCCTCACGCTCTCTGTTGCAAAAACATGCAGAGGTCCTGCCCTGCTCAGCACTTCCTGTTTGAAGAGGTCTTCATTGACGGCACTGCATTTTCCACCCTCGCTCCATCAAGTGAACGTAAACTGGTTGCTTTCCACCATTTTCCAAAGCTTTTTTGGAAACGAGAGGGATGAGCATTTGTTGGCTTCAGCCGTGCTCTCATTAGAAACAGGAGGGATTCGTTCGGTCTCATGCTCATCGCTGCAAGGTTGAACATCCTACTCCTCCTTTATTGGTCATATGGCAGCATCCCAGGGTGCTCTTTCGTCCTGTCCTGGAGGGCCAGGAGAAGTTGTGTCTGCCGTCTCCTGTATTGTCATGTAAATGCAAAGAGCATCTGCAAGTATGTAGGAAGAAGGCTCTGCTAGGCACAGAAGGTTGTCCAAAGCACAGGGAAAATGTTGGTTAAAAAGAGGAGGGGAATTTATCCGGTCCTCAGCTTTTTCAAGTAGTATAAATATATGGAAGAAAACAGCAGGAAGAAAACCTTTTCTGAAAAATCACAAAGAAAGAAGGAAGGAAAACTATTAGGCAAAGATTTGACAGGATCAGCATCAGCGTACACCTTTTCACCGTGGCAATGCAATGCAGAAACATCATCTCCAATACAGAGAATCCCTTTCCTGACATCTCCTGCTCTAAAGTGGCAAAGGTACCACTTCTCAGCACAAGGCAGGAGTTAGGGCCAACCTGTTTTCCTCTAACTCCTTTCCACCATGAACAGGGACAAGGTGGCAGTGCTCGCATGGAACCAGCTCCATTTCCAACCATTATATGCTCCACATTGAAGAAACGACCATGAGCCATCCACTTCTCAAACTAATGTGAAAGGAGCAACTGCATCTTTAGTTGTCTTAGTTGCGAGATAGCCTGCTCTTTGCTGCAATACAAGGAACAGTCCAGTTGGAAAATCTAGGTTTCAAAGACTAATTTCTCCAAAGCATCCGTAGTCCAAGAAAATCTGTCAAATGCCTTTTTAAATGAGAAAATGCTGCACCAACACTGACTGCTTCATATTTTAAATAGTGTAATCATTGACACTAGAGCTATATTACCAAAATTTGTAATTAAGACCGAGTGATGGTATTTATACTAGCTAACTTACAGCTATGAAATCTACAACTAGTGCTTCTGGCATAGATTACACACACAACAGAAGTGGAAACAGTTTATTAAACAGCTGAACAAATGGGGGGTGGGGG
>NW_009187054.1:0-280 GCF_000690835.1 Fulmarus glacialis | reverse complement strand
GGCGGTCCGCTGATCCTCTGGAGCCCCGACTCCAGAACCCTAAGGGTCGACCTCCAGTCTCCCCTGGTGCTTTCTGCCAGGGGCTCCAGGTAGGGCCATTCTCCCCGTCTGCGGTGTAGAGCACATTTTTTACATCTTGTCCTGCCCGGACTGGCCCAAGGGCTACTGCATGAACTATCTCCCATTTAATTTGTTCAAAGGCTCGTCGTTGCTCATTTGAAATTGTTCTTCTTCCAAGTGACTTGATAGACAGGGCTTATGATCAGGCTGTAATCTGGAA
>NW_009187053.1:50450-57608 GCF_000690835.1 Fulmarus glacialis | reverse complement strand
TTAATGATTCTATGATTCTATGATTTTCCTTCTCGGTTTTCTTTTTTCCTGAAGTTTTTTCCTTGTTCGGGTAGTGCTCAGGATGTGACTGTTCCACGTCAGGAAGTAGCATTACGTTATGATAGATAACAGCTATTGGAGATGGAACATTCTGTTATTTTAAAACTTTATAAATTATTTATGCATCCTTTCCTCCTACCCACTTGAGTTAATTGTGTTCAGGTGGAAGGCAGTAACTTGCTGGAAAAAAGGCCTGGTTTAAAAAAACCAAACTGTCTCATCAAATGTAGCTCAACATGTTCGTTTCATCTTAGTTTTAGTGTGTAATAACAGCATGGCTGTAACAAAAAGATCTTCCTTCATGCTCAGCCTTTTTTATTTTAAAGCTTCTACAGAGGGGACACACCATTCTGACAGTTCTACAGTTTTTTCTTATGTAAATGCTTTGCATTGATATTTTTGTTGATGATGTTCTGTGGATATACTTGGTCAAAAGCTTCTGAACAGTGAATGTGACGGGGAAATCACTTCTTTGGTGGCAGAAAAAAGAACTTGGAAGGTAGTGCTTCTTTGGCTTTGAAATGGGAAAACTCCTTTGCTTTCCATGAAGTGTTGCTTCCCTTGGCGTATGTACAAAATGTCTCTGATACACTGATTCTTTTCCCTTTTGGCAGCTGAAAGAACTGGAAGAAGAGTGGGTCAAAGTGTCATCAGCTGCTCCTAAGCAGACCAGGTTCCTGCGTTCCCAACAGGAGTTGAAAGCAAAATTTGAGCAGCAGCAGGCAGTTGGAGGAGATGCAGATGGAGGTAAATTATTTGATCTCTGAACTCCATTGGAAAGTATATCACTGGCGTATTATTTGTGAAGGAATGCATTAAATTGTAAAGGTGCTTTTACTCAAACTGGTGCAAAACGGGGGGTGTAGTACACAACAAGAAAACATAGCTGAGACAAAAACTTTATATGCAAGAGTATCTGTCCTTTGGAACAGCAAAATCACAACTGCTGATAGTACTTTTTAACAATGAGCCTTAGGTGGTGCTGTAGTCAAAATTTCGTTTGTCACTCTGCTTATGTTTTTTCTGGTTGCAGGAGGTGATGATGAGGAAGAGGCGGTACCACAAGTAGATGCATATGAGTTGCTTGAAGCTGTAGAAATTCTTTCCAAGCTTCCCAAAGACTTCTATGAGAAAATAGTAAGGATAAACTTAAATACTACCAGTTAATTCTATAACATGTGGCGCTAATGAGTCTTAAGACTTACTGGCATTCTGCAATGTATGCTTTACTGCTACAGGGATAATAACAGACTAGTGTAGGTAAAATATAGACTATCATAAATAAGTCTCAAAATTTGATTTACCAGCAAGAAAGCTGTAATTTTAAAGAGCTGAGATATGTCCTGGGAGAGGACTGTATTTCATATTTCATTGCAATTATTGATGTTGAACTGTAGGGAGACTTTGGCTTTCTTAGGATAGAATTAAGTTTTAAAATCTATGGTTTGTGGCAAGTATGCTTCTCTAGAACTGTTTGCATTTATAAATAAATGTAAATTATTTGCTCTGCAGGAAGCAAAAAAGTGGCAAGAAAGGAAAGAAGCTCTAGAAGCTGTTGAACTGCTGGTGAAAAATCCCAAATTGGAATCAGGAGACTATGCAGACTTGGTGAAAGTTCTCAAAAAGGTAATAAATAAAACCCAGAGTGCACATATGGTGTAATATTTTTTGTAATTTATTTGTATTATACTTTAAAAGTTACAGTTGAGATAATACTCACGAGTAGAAAATTATTAGCTGGAACAGTAGTGGAAATAACCCAATCTGTGGCCCGCTGACTATTCTAAGAAATTCTTCCAAGTCTCTGAAACTTGGATTTTCAGTCTTTAATATTGCTTGCTTGTTTGTTTGTTTGTTTTTTCTCTTCAGGTTGTTGGAAAGGATACAAATGTTATGCTAGTTGCTTTGGCTGCCAAATGCCTTGCTGGACTAGCTGCTGGCCTCCGAAAGAAATTTGGACAGTATGCAGGGCATGTAAGTAAGAGTATGTACTTTTTTTTTCTGTTTTTATTGATGCTGGACGCTTTTTTTTCCCTTTCTTTTCTCTCCTGTCAAACCTTGGTATTTATCAAAGTTATTCTTTATACAATTATGAATGCTTACCTACCTCTTAATGGAGCAAGCAGTGAAATATCTGCCAAGATCTCTTGCAGTTTAAGGTTAAAAGGACCTTGTTTATTCACATTCAGCAACATGAAGCTTACTATTGCAATAAATCTTCTGTACTAAGACAACTCTGAATTACTCTGCCATGAAATGAACTTTATTTACATTACCTCACCCTGGAGGTACACCCACAGAAATGCATTTGTAGGCCACAGTGCAAAAATAGCTTCTGAACCTGAATTCTACTTAGCAGCTCCATGATGTATGTTTTAGGTTGGTTGGGTTTTTTTGAATGTTGGGGGAGGCTTGGTGGTAGGTATTTTTTGTTTATTTGTTGTCTGGGTTTTGTGGGGTTTTTTGTCTGCTTTAAATAGCCGAACTACTGAGGTTTTTGGTACCAAAATGTTCTGGTGATCTAGTTTAATGCTTTTCTCTGTTCTCCTTTGCTACTCTTCTCTTACCAACAGCTAGTATCAGGGAATATGGGGAAGCTTAACCAGTCTCTGGAAAGAAAGGGAGCTTTTAATTGGTTGCAGTTATCTCACTTGTTTCTCAAGCCTCTCTTGCTATGTTCTTTAAGCTGCTCAATCAAATTTTTCTTGTGGTAAGCGAGAGTGATGAGGGTAGAGCTTAAAGACAGAGAGAACTGATGTGTCTGGCCGCTCGTAGTGTTACATTTTGTGATGAATTGGAAAGAATCTCACTGCTTCAGAAACATTCAGGTCTCCTGAACTCTGAACAACAGTTCAAAGTCGCTTTCATTCTGAAAGCTGTCTGTAGTTGTCAGAAGCATTCTTACATCTTTACACTTGATTTGTGTTTTAAAGGTTAACCCTCATAGCTACAGAGTTAGTATTGAAAAAGCCGAGCTTCTGAAATAAGAGTATAGTTCCATGGTTGCCAAGCAAATGGTTGAGAAAATGACTTTTTCAGTACTGTAATGGCAGCTATGAATTGCATAATGTCAGCACTCGTTGTACCAGTTCACTAGGTTTGTTTGCTGGATTTATTTACTAATGAGGAAGACGTAGACTTTTCCTGAAAGCAGGCATTTGAAGTGTTATAAGTCGGAGCTGTTGCTAGAATTGTGGGATTATTATAAACTCTATTAGTTAAATATAGGACTGTAATGTTACAGTTTGCAGTCTGTGTTAAAACAAGGGTGATGAAATCGGGCATAGAACCATACTACTCACTGTAATTGAGTGCATATGGCCCAATTTCAGCTCCGTTGACTGCCTTTGGAGCCCTGGACTGACTTTTCTTCTTTCCCTCCCTCTCTCACATAGGACACAGCTTCTAACTTCCACATTAAAAAAAATTCGTTCTAGCTGTCAGCGTTTTCTAAAACAGAGACGTAATGATTTTAAATACCTCTTTCCTATCACTTTGTTCTCTGTAGGGTTTAGGGGTGTCTAGCACATGCAGTAGCATGTATGAGAGTCCTTATGGTGCCATTCTGTATTAATTGAAGTTTTTTTAGTGCTGAAGTCTTTGTGAACAGGGAATCTGCAAGTTGCGGCCCATGAAAGGATGCCAGCTGAGCCTAGGTCGTTGTGTGTCGCAAGGGATTGAGATCTCATTGTCAGCTTCTGAGTAGAAAGCATTATCTGTGGAAAATCTATTTTGTATTGTGCAAGAGCTTATAACTTCTGTGAGGCATCAGATTGCTTCCAAATTATGAACTGTGTTATGTTTATGAAAATCTTGAAAATAGCCTGCTTTCCACAGTTAAAAGCTCTGCATGTTTCTGGCTCACTGACAGAAGTTCTTACTGTTACAGAGACCATACTTAAATGGAGCTGCTCATATTACTGGCACATGAGAATGCTGATTTCCCCCCCCTTTAATTTTTAATTTTTTAATTTTATTTCTCAGCAGTGACTGACTGAGCAGCTAGATTGGGTATAAATGCTGTGAAATTCCTGTATGGAATAGTTGAGTGTTAGGTGAGCTTTTTCAAGGTGATAGATCCGAGAAATACTGCTCCAGGAAGGATTCAAGTTGCTTTAGAATCATGGTCTTATCAGCTGTGGGTCAAATGAGGGCTTCTTAATGAGCCATGCTGAGTGCTGTCAGGAGGCTGGGAAAGACGGGACAGGTTATATACCACCTTGGATTCTTACAGTACAAGAGCACAGCGCTCTGTGCTGTGAAATTGTTGAATTTCCATTTTATTGCTCTGTGTTCCAGACGAGTAGAGCCAAGTATTCATCTGTAATTATGTGAACTTGTATATCTGCCTTTTGTTTAGCTTTACTATGAAATTGCTCAAAAATCTGTATTTGTTAATAGATTGACTGGAATGAATTTAATACTGGAGATCAGCTAGAATAAACTAGTTCATATTGCTGTCGTGTACCCCTGGAGGGGGCAGCAGCAATGTTTGCATTGTTTGCTTCTCTGCAAAATACCAGGAAGCAGACTGTCAGGCATTCCAGTTGTATTAGTGAAGAGTGGATTGACTTTTTTGTTTGTTTCTTTTTCCCTTTTCCATAGGTTGTTCCAACAATTCTGGAGAAATTTAAAGAGAAGAAGCCTCAGGTAGTGCAGGCGCTGCAGGAGGCCATTGATGCAATCTTTCTTACAGTAAGTAAGAGTGACAATTTTCCCATTGTCTGAGAACTGGTCTCTAATTTTGATTTGCTTTTCTCTTACTTTACTGAAACTAATGACTTCTTTATCCAACACTGTAGACCACATTGCAGAACATAAGTGAAGATGTGTTGGCAGTGATGGACAACAAAAACCCAACAATTAAGCAACAAACATCCCTTTTCATTGCAAGAAGCTTCCGTCACTGCACACCTTCTACTCTGCCAAAAAGCCTGTTAAAACCTTTCTGTGCTGCACTTCTCAAGGTAAAGCAGGAGGAGTTGGTACTTCTCTGGCATTGACTCGAGCACTGTTGTTGTGAAACATTGGATTGTTTTGGGAGGAAGACCCTTCTGGTAGTGCAAGGACTAGAGTTCTTGTGTGCTATGTAGCCATCAGAGTCAGTTTTGACTGATGTCAAACTTGAAGATGACTGTCAGTCATGGGGACAGTTTAGTCTCCTTTTTCTTAGCTTCTCTGAAACTGAAGACTTACCAAGTTTATAATAGATTAAGACAGTGATTTCCAACTATTAAACTTCTGGGCACTGTGCCACTTGCTTCTTGCAGACACCTCTAGCAAGCTTTTGTTGGAATGCTACATAGCATTTACCATGAATAAAAGAACCATCATTGATTCATACTCTGCAGTTACACTAGAGCATTTATCAGTGTAAACGATAATGATGTATACTTTTTTCTCAGTGCCAAATAGCCCTTTCCTTGTTAGGGGAAATATCTATGGCTTCAAAAATGGAGATTTGAACAGGGTTGCAGAACTTCAAACTCCTTATGAACTTTCATGGTGTTGCAGTATCTGTTAAAGCATGAATGTTTACCCTCCTCTTCTTGTGTGAAAGATCCAAAGATGGGAAACTGGCTGTATCTGGGAAACAGTAGACTTGATCAGTACATAGGAAAACAGAAGTGAAAAACAACCTTTTTCTTTCTGCAGTGGAATGTTAAGGATTTTTCTGTAGTAGATGTAGATTTTAAGAAGGGGGAGGGGATTTATGCAGAAGGTGGATTTAAGAATCTGTTTAGATATGAGCTGCAGGTCATATGATACGAGTTGTCTTTCTCTGCAGCATATCAATGATTCTGCTCCTGAAGTAAGAGATGCTGGATTTGAAGCATTAGGCACTGCCTTGAAAGTGGCTGGAGAGAAAGCTGTGAATCCTTTCCTGGCAGATGTAGACAAACTAAAGCTTGATCGGGTGAGTTTGTTATCATAAATGTTGGTTTTAAAAAAAAAAAAAAAAAAAGCTCCATTTATACATTTAAGATGCCTTTTAGGCTAGAGAATACTAAAGAGGATGCTTTAGCTAATGACTTTCAGCACAGATTTTTGAAAATTTATTTTTTACTTAAAAGTTACTGATGTTGCAGGGAATCTGAAAATCTCTTTATTTCTTGCTAGATTATCAAGCATCTCTTCTTTGACTTCCACTACCTAAAATGCATTAGCATGTTAACATCGCACCTTTTCATTCTTATGTAAAGTATCTGTTTGCCTTCAAGGCTCTATTATCTATGATATCTATGAGGTTTCGTTTGGTTTTTTGTTGGTGGTGGTTGGTTGTATGTGGGGGTTTGTTTGTTTTTGAACACTTTCTCTGTTATCTGAAACAAGTTTAGGTCACAACCACATAGTCTAATTCTATATTACTAGACAGTATTTGATATTAAAGACTTACTTTCCAACAACAAAGTTTTCATGCTTTTGCATAAGCTGACAGGTTTCTTAACTGAATGATGATTTTATAATTTAAGGTGCTAAGAGTCATTAGAGCATCTATCAGTATCGGGGGGGCAGGGTGTCAATGCTTTCTATGTGTATAAATGCACTTCATTTTGAACTAGGAAAATTATTCTAGCGATACAGTGACCATTGACTGGTTAACGTTACTACTGTAAGGAACACAGAATCACAAAATCTTGTGAAGTAAACAGCTTAAACTTTTCATGTTTTTCCCCAGAGTAGTCAAATTTAAGGCACTGCTGTCGAAGGGACACTGTACATCCAATTGTGGTAGCTAAATAGCTTTTTTTCTTTTTTTCCCCTCTTTTTTTCCTCCTTTTTTCCCCCTTTTTTTTTTTTTGTTTCTTTTAACTGCTTGTCAGATTAAAGAGTGTGCTGAGAAGGTAGAACTGGTTTATGGTAAAAAAACAGGAGGAGCGTCTGAGAAGAAAGAAGGCAAGCCTATTACTGGAAAGACCCCTGCTCTTTCAGGGACTGGTGGAGATAAAGAAACAAAAGATGCAGCAACCAAACCAGGACCACTGAAAAAAGCACCCGCTGTGAAGGTAAGAGAGATTGCCAAGAGATTGTCTGACAATCACAGTTGTCTGTGATTGCATTGAATAGTTACTTATTGAAGATCAAAGGGGGCCTGCT
>NW_009187053.1:42217-50424 GCF_000690835.1 Fulmarus glacialis | reverse complement strand
ATCTCCTTCCACTGAGGAATCGCTGGCCTTCTGTAGGAGTAGGTCAGCCCAACAACAAAAGAATCTGGGACTTTTCGAGAATGTACTTGATGAAATCTCAGTTTTTAATGATGCAAACGGTCTTGTCGCTTAAGTCTTAATACCAGATTTTGATGTTGAAATAGTGATAGACTGCTGGAGGCATTCAGAGGAGCCTCGGATGTTGTAACATTAATGTGCTCTGTGGTGACATAGTAATATTTGGCTGAAGTCTTTTCTCATAACTAGCAAGGTTACTACTTAAATGTTGAGTATGCTCTTCAGTGTTGTTTTTAGTTTGTTACCATAAATAATTTGAACCGTTAGCCTGTATTACTTTAAAATGATTATTTGGATTTTAAAAATTGACCTAAATAGCACTATAGATGGTCTTTGTGATACCCTACTTATTTCTCCTGGTGGGAAACTTCTCCTGGAAGTGAATAGTAGAATGGATCATATTTTTTAAAATCTATTGATACTCTGGTAGCCTGGAAAAGAGACACCAGTCGCAAGTTTAATATCTAACCAGTATCCACAGGAGAATATATAGATGAATTCATTATTTCTTGAACCTTCACAAATATATATATTCTTTCCCTTTTCATTTTTCATTGTCTTGTGTGTCCCTGCTACTGTACATGTTTTATAAAACCTGGTAGTCTGAAAGCAACATGTGAATTAAATAAGCTCAGCAGAAAACTATTCCTTTGCCTGCAGCCGTTATGGTACTAGAGAGATACGTATTTTTTGACATTAGAATGTGGAAGTGTGGGAAAACAGCAGTTCTTTTGGTATCTGATGAACTAGAGACCTGTTTGATCTTGGCTAACTTGTCCATTTCCTTTCTAGTCTGGGGGCCCACCCAAGAAAGGCAAACCAGCTGCAGCTGCAGGTATGGGAGGTGCTGGGGCTAAAGGCAAGAAGGGTCCCGAGACTAAAGAAATATTTGAATCGGAGCTCTCGGTGAGTATTCTGCTATTCTCTGAAATAAGAAGTCCTCTGTATAAGTAGCTTTGGTTAATCAGTTCTTCCCCTACTACAGAATTTGAAGTTGGGGGTTTTTTGTTAGGACAAGGGAAAGCAATACATTTCAATAAATTGAATTAGTAACTGGTAAAATGGATGTTCGATATATTCTGTAAATACACCTGTTCTTCAGGCTGTTGTTGGTACCGGGCCATATAAGACAGTAAACAACAAATCATGCTAATATAATAGGATATATCATGTTGTCCCTGAACTAGGAACAGATGAAAAAAGTAACGATATGAGTACTTTATATGTAATTTAGGATGCATGATGTGCTGAAGGTGTCTGGTATTAAAAGCCTGAGAATACAGTATTCTGGAGTTTACATTGAAATCTGAAGTGGAATACAGTAATAAGTAAATGAACTAATGCAAGTTTATTCCGTGCTGTTCATATTAAGCTACACTTCAAGAAAATCATTGAATTCTGCATGTTAATTTAGCATCTACCTATGTTGTTGGTAGGGAACCAGGGAAACTAGGCTATCTGTAGGTCAAACAGTAACAAAAAGCTATTAAAGCTTTGCTAGATATATCTGCAAGTTTTCTGGACTATCAGTTATCTTTAGAGTGTCGCTTAGAATGAATACTTTCCATTATGTATCCAGTTTATATTGCTAGTTATACAGTGGAAAATGAGTATACACTTCCTGAAGGTGATACAGACACCAGTGAAACAACGAAAGTTTTGATCATTTTTCATATACTAAATAACTTTTAATTCTTCATTTTGCTAAAGTGGATGCAGAAGATATGTCTTTTCCCATCCACCTTCATCAACCACCGATTCATTGCTGTGAATGTTTATTCAGACTTCATACAAAATTATCTTACAAATTTTAGGCTACCTCTGCTTGAGGTAACCTAAGTAGATAGTGGCTACTCAGGATTATTTTTGACTGTCTGCACAACTTACCATATTTTTCAGGGATTACTTTTCTGTTGCAGTACAATTTAGCAGCTTCCTAAATTCATAAGGCCCCTAAACTATAATCCATACAAAGTCCTTCAACCGGCAACAGCAAACTTTTTGTATTTTGTAAATGCACCACAGTGCAAGGGTCGTTCCAGTATGTTACCTGTCTTTAAGGCTGCTTCCCCACTCCAAAGCGATGCAGTGGGGTGTTAACCTTGTTCTGATCTGTCTGCAGATAGAAGTATGTGAAGAGAAAGCTGCTGCTGTCCTTCCAGCTTCTTGTATCCAGCAGTTGGACAGTGGTAACTGGAAAGAGAGGCTTGCCTGCATGGAGGAGTTTCAGAAGGTGAGTTTGTAGTAGTTGATTAAAGAGAAAGAAAGCAATAATTTCTTCAGCTTTTTAAGCCTGATAACTCTTTTAAAAGACATACCAGTAGTAGTGATATGTCAGCACTTCAGATGGATTAAACAATACTTGCAAAAAAACAAGTGGCTTACATGGTTTAAATTTGGCTCTTATTCCATAATAATAGTGGAGTAAGTCTTTTAGTTTAATGTAGATAGTTATGCTTTCGTCAAAAATATTTGTATGTGGGTTGAGGGTGCATAGAGTTTTTTCTAAAACACTAAATAATTCTAAAGCTGAGTCTAAAACGTAACTGGGTTTAAACAAAAAGTTTTGCAACGACTGGGCAAAACCAGTTGCAAGTAAGTCCCTGCTGATTGCATGTTAGGCAGCAATTGATTATACGAATAAAATTTCAGTTGGCAAATAGTTGATGTTTGAAGCCTTATACAATACCAGCAGTCTTCAGAGCTGGTGGCGAGTGCTTCATGTACTCAAAAATAAAAAAAGCATCATGTGTGTTACTCAAATGTGAGGCCTGGGCTTTCTTCCTATGGTATCCGTCATAAGACCTTTGAGAGTTCACATTCAAAAAGGCCTCAGCTGTAGATGTACAAATAGTTTATACCGCTACACCATTACAGTTGTGATTGAGTTTTAATGTTTTAGTGGAAAAGGTGACTAACAAATTATGAAACGGTGACTGGCTGCACTAAAATGCTGCTGCAGAAGCCAGCTTTACTTAAATGTAAAGATGTTACAGTTTCAGTGGAATGGGTAAGCCTAACAGCAACTAAAACCAGTAATTTAGTTTACATTCAGGCTTAATCTCTGCTGTGTAGTCAGCATTCCAATGCGAAAGGAGCACAGTATAGTTCATCTTTTTTTTTTAAAAAAAGAAAAAAAAAAAAAAAGGCAGCTTGGGCGGGGTATTTTTGTTGTGGTTTGTTTTGGTGTTGGTTTTTTTTGGGTTTGGTTTTTTTTTTGGTTTTTTTTAAGTTAAGTGTTAAATTCCCAGGGCTGGAACGGGCAATAGTGGTTGTAAGGACACTTGTTAAAGAACATATGAAGTGTAGCAATGTGAATGCTGTAGTTTAAATGTTGGCTCAGGACCTGTAAAATGGGCTCCTTGTAAAAGTGGGTCTTGTAGTAAGGCTCTTCAGGTAAACTCTTATGCTGAGAATTTCTGCAACTTAGTTCAGTATTTACAGGACAGTTGAGGTAACTTCTGTTTGTGTTTTGGGTTTTGTATCACTTGTGACCCACTGGTTAACTTAATATTTATTCTTTAGGCTGTTGAGCTTATGGAGAGAAGTGAAATGCCTTGCCAAGCTCTAGTAAGAATGCTGGCCAAGAAACCTGGTTGGAAGGAAACAAATTTTCAGGTAATATATTGTCCTTCAGTAACTAACAGTCCATTTTTGTTACTTAATGTAAGCTGTGTTTCCAACTAAAAGGCTGTATATATGTCATTGATGACAGTCCTAGCACCATGACCACAGTTGTATCTGTAGTCAATGAGAATATAAACTCTGCAATTAGATTTTATTTCTGCTGACAGTTGAGACTTAGAGGCAACATTTGAAGATATCTACATGTATATGTATGTGTATACATGTGTGCAGATATGTGTATGTATGTGTGTATATATAAGTTTTAAAAGTAGATAGTGGCCGCCCAGTATTATTGAATGTGTATGTATATATACATATAGATACAAAAATATGTATTTGTGTGTATACACAGAATTTGTGTGTATAATCACACAAAACCATATATATGCAAGTGTGTGTATATATACACATATCCCATATACAGATATATACCATATATATACATGTGTATATATAAAATATGTATTTGTGTACACAAACACTTTTATATTCAAATGTATATATACATTTGTGTGTGTATACGTATTCTATGTGTTTACCCACAAATACATATATTTATTTTTTTATATATAGAATAAAAAATTTGGTCTAAAATACATGAAGACATGAGTAACTTCCTTGCTGTTATATATATGTTCCAGGTGATGCAGATGAAACTGCATATAGTTGCCTTGATTGCACAGAAAGGAAACTTCTCCAAAACTTCAGCACAGGTTGTGTTGGATGGTCTTGTAGACAAGGTTGGTGATGTGAAATGTGGGAGTAATGCAAAAGAAGCCATGACAGCAATAGCAGAGGCGTGTCAGTTGCCATGGACTGCTGAGCAGGTGAGTGAGCAGCAAAGGTATTCTTCCAGTAAATAAAATCAGAAATATTATGTCGCGTGTTCTTTCAGTCTGAGGAGTAAATCCTAAATCTTTCGTTTTTCTCCGTTGCCTGAAAGTGATTTGTTTGCTCTCAAGATACCTCCTAAGGCAGAAGTTAAATACAAGTTCCTTCAAAAGAGGAAATAACAAGTAGTAAGTCAGTATTTTGCTGAAATACTCCCAAAGCAGGTACACATCCATAATAAAGGTATTTCTGGCTGCCTTTAAGTACTTCAGGAACTTCTGGTTCACTTCAGTTGCGATCGTATTCTGCTACAATGACACAACAAATTTTTCTCCTATGTTACCCCAGCTGTTTCTGTTTACTTGCAATGCCCTGTGTTTTTTGCTGGTGTCTTCACTCCTTTATTACAGTGCTTTGTCACCTGGTTTGCCAGTGAAAATTTACTCTTAACTCTCTTCTGTTCCAGGTTGTGGCTATGGCTTTCTCTCAAAAGAATCCTAAAAACCAGTCAGAAACTTTGAACTGGCTTTCAAATGCAATTAAAGAGTTTGGCTTTTCTGGGTATGTTTTTTAAGTAAATTGCTAAGTGAAACTTGAATGAAAGTGTTTCTAATCTAGGACTAAGAATCTGTTGTTCTCTGTCAAATTGGTCTGAAGAGGGTGGCTGCAAGTGCATCTGAACTCTTACTCCTTAAACTCTGATGCTAGTTCTGTCAGGTTCTCTTCTAGCTCTAAATGTGTAAATGAAAGTATCTGACATCACTAATAGGATAGGATACTATTACACTACTAGATGCTTTTTTCATCACTCTGCCTTCTCTGAAGAACATTTTTCTTAAACGTTGTATACTATAGGAGTGGGCTGGGCAAAGAGCTGTGGTATTGCATGTCTGTTATTCCCATTCTACTTGGATATACCTGCACCCAGGTGGATCATTGTATTTTATAGTTTAAAAAACCAAAACTTGACAGCCTACAGAAGAGTACATACCAGCATGCTTATTGCTCTCCTTGGGAGAGATTTTGAGGCTGTTAACAGGATGAAGTTTTAGCCAACAAAATAGCCATTATGGCATCTGGTGCTGTGAGGGTAAGAAATGGATTCTCCATCAGAACCAGGGATAGCATTCCTTAATTTTTAATCACCAGTCTCTTAACTGAATGTGGTCAAGCATATATAATACAGTTTACTCCTGAGAACAAAATTTCTAAGCAGTGAAGACTTCAAATATTAACTTATTTGACTACTTGGGCAGTTACTATGCCTGTCCAAGTTGTTTCACAGCTATTAAATGGATAGTAACATTGATTAAGTCTGGAAAATAAACTCTCTTCTTCAGTAAATTCCTCAAAAAGTGTGTATTTCCAGCAGGGTAATCTATGTGTAGATGTGATACTAGAACAGCAGTGTTTGAAGCTGTGCAAAGGAAGTTTCTGTGATTGCCTGTTTTCTCGTCTGTTGAATTCAGTGGTGGTATAGAAGATTCAGTAATCTAAACCTTCCTTTCTTTCTATTGTAAATTTCTTTTTGAACTTTGTGCCTTTTTCTGGAAGATCCTGAGACATTCTAACAAAAAAAAAACAACCCTCACTTTTATTATCTAGCCATGTTTCAGGTGCTTAAAATGATTCTGGACTCATCCCTTAGGATTTCAGTCCTAGCAATCATGTGGGTGATGTAGTTTAAGAAACTTTCCAGCTATAATAATAGCAGTCTTCGATATAAATTATCTTATGCTTACTGTATTGATTCTCATAGTAGGCTATTCCCCAAACTGATCTCTTTCAGTAGTTATTTAAATAGCTACCATCTACTCTGTACCTGTGATATTATTTTATAACTGCAAATATCTTCTGCTTGTAAGTCAGTTGTATGAATCTCAGCGCATTTTTTTTTCTTTAGCATATTGTGATGATTTTGTTTCTTGTTGGTGCTTCCTGTGTTGTGTTTTACTTATGGGGGATACCTTCTTCCCACAGACTGAATGTCAAAGCTTTCATCAGTAACGTGAAGACAGCTCTTGCTGCAACTAACCCAGTGAGTAAATTTAGAATTTTAATCCTGAATTATTATCAATCCTTAATTTGAAGACTGAGTGCTTTTATCCTCTTTCTGGCAGGCTGTAAGGACTTCTGCCATTACCTTGCTGGGAGTCATGTATCTTTATGTGGGACCTCCTTTGCGAATGTTTTTTGAGGATGAGAAGCCAGCCCTTCTCTCCCAGATAGATGCAGAATTTGAAAAGGTATGAAGTGTAGCTCTCTTACTATCAAGTATCATTAAAACTACTTGGAAACTTCAGTAGCTGGAATCTCTAGTAAAACCTGTGTTTTTGTAAGTGAACCAGATTTTTAAAGACAGCTCACCAAAGTAACTGCAAACTCATTATGTCTAACTATGTCAATAGTTACTTTTTTCATGATAAACTTCAAATGTTTCTGGGTTTTTTTGAATAGCATCATGTTTTAGAAGTCTGTCGCCCTGAGACAGCACATTCATATCATGTAAGTGTTTTTATTTTTAATGTCAAATGAAAAACCGTAAAAATAGCTGTTTCTGATTTTTGTGTTGCAGATGCAAGGGCAGACAGCACCAGTCCCAACTCGTGGCATTTCCAGGCACAGTGGGGGAGGTGGGGATGATGGTGAGGAAGAGGAACAAGAGGATGTTGGGAATGATGTTGTGGATCTCTTGCCAAGAACAGATATTGGGTAGGTTTGGATTCTACAACCTGAAGACATACTTCCACTGCAATTCAAAACTTTGTGTTTATAAACACTTTCTAAGCAGAAATCTATGGTGTTAAAGCACTCATACACTAAAAGACACATAACTAAGAAAATGGGCTTTTTACCTTTTTTTTGTCTTACAGTGATAAGATCACAGCTGAACTAGTGTCTAAGATTGGGGACAAAAACTGGAAGATCAGAAAGGAAGGTCTAGATGAAGTGACAAGCATAATAAATGATGCTAAGTTCATACAGCCAAACATAGGAGAACTTCCAGCTGCTTTGAAGAGTCGTCTCAATGACTCCAATAAAATCTTGGTATGTTATTCAAAATCCTGTTTCAGCTGTTTCCAGCTTAGAACAAACTATGATTTCTGAACCTTGCTTATTACTCAGTCTGTTACAATGTCATGAAATCAACAGTTGGAAAACAGTGAACTGTATTGCTAGATCATATATTTGCCTATTTTTATAAACACTTGCCTTTGTCTTTGCTTTGTATTAAAAAAAAAAAGCCTTCAAAAAAGGGAAAATCTACCTCTATTCTGAATGTAATGTAAGCAAAAAAAAAAAAAAACCCCAAACAAACAAAAAAAAAACCCCCAAAAATGAAGTTTGAATAATTGCTCTGCTTGTGACAAAAGTGAAGTGTCCCTTGTTTGAAAATATTTTTAATTGAACTTTAATTTACTCAGAATATAGAAATAATTTTTATCTCTGTATGATGAATTTGAAGTCTGGAATAGATATCATTGAGCAGACATTCTAAAATAAAAGCCTAGGTGTACAGCAGTGTTACTTTTCCCCGTGTGACTTGGAGTTTTGCACACATGGTTGTAACAGTATTTTATTCAAAGCCTTTTTGTTTATGTGCAGGTGCAACAAACACTGAGCATTCTTCAGCAACTAGCAACAGCAATGGGCCCCAATATCAAACAGCA